>NC_056732.1:1104472112-1104524673 GCF_019279795.1 Protopterus annectens
ATGGCTGCCTGAACTGATGTGGGTACACACATATGTGTGTTATCCATTGCCCGCTGCCACCCACATGTCTGTTGCTGCACTACACACCGCCATCATCCTCCCTGTGTGAATGTGGTGTTGGCCTCAGCAGAGGTATCCATGTATGGGGACAGGGATGTTCATAGCAGGCCCACTGGATGGTATCACGATCTGACCACATACACATATGATGCACCTCCCCCACACATACAACCCATTCATATTGTTGTTCACAACGGTGACACATAGCTATATTGCGCTAAGTGCCGGAGCCATTCGGCAGACATTACATACACAGAGGTGCATGCACGGTCCATCTGCAAGTCATTGTTCTGACTATTGGTGTGGTTTCTGGCACCTAACGTGGTTTGACTGGCAGGTGGGCTCAGACCTTACTGTGCACATGTTCACATGGTAGGCCTGTTCTGCACGGTAGGCATCTGTGATGTGCTGTGCACACCTCATATCTGCACATTTCGTTGGAGTCCACCGGTCCACGGGCCAGTGGTGTGGGACATACAGGGATGTTGCTGCTGAACATATATGCATGCGACCCTGTACAGCTGTGACGCTAGCCTCTCAGATGCTCATGTGTCGTGGACGTGAACACCGTGACACACACATGTGGTTGTGGGCCGTCCGCGGCTCCATCTCCACCTGTGGGTTGCTATCATCCCACACACTCCTTTGTACTGTAGCGTTCAGGCTATGCACCTATGTGTGGGGCTTGTGCATGCAATATGATACTATGTGCCTTTGCACCCATCACAGACATTGTCACACAGGTACACCGCAGCCACACATCGCAGAGATTGTTGTCAGCATCGTCACATGTGGTACACACCAACTCTAACACATCTCCTGTGGACACATGGTAATTTGTATGGGCATGTCCAGTAGTGACATACCACAGCTAAACCCCACACATGACGGCTATGCAGGACATGTGTCTGTGTACATCTACTGTGACATATACACAAGCAATGCCCCCTACCTACATCACATGGTACTCACCTGTGGAGTAGCGTGTGTCTGCATCCATGCTATGGCCATAGATGACAATTGTACATCAATATGTGCAACATACCTCAGTGGGGTTGTCATGAGCACATGTTCCATGTGTCAATGCATTGTTAGTGTCTGTAGTGCAGTCATTGTTGAGCAAGATCTACATGGCTGTCATAGTGTACTGTGTCTGCTTCCAGGTACTTCATTGTACTACCAGCATTGGACATTTCTACAGCACACTCCAGCCATCATGGCGCCAGCTTAAAGGACAGTGGGCGGCGTTCCGCCATGTGCACACATGACACACGGTATAAGGGTGACTGACACACATTATCAGGACTGGGTTCTGACTGCTGTGGCTGTGTGTACCGTGTTGACAACCATGACTGCACCAGATGGTGCTTCTGGTTGTGTGACTTTCACAACTATCACCCACATTCACATAGCAGCACATCCAAAGGCCCATGGCAATTGACATTCCTGCATGAACACTGTGTACGGTATGTCTGTATGACCACTGCATATATCACTGGTGGCCACCAGCATGGCAGCCTACAACAGCAGTGTGTAACCTGTGCAAACATGGGTTACACCAGTCGCACCACACCTGTGTCAGATGGCCCTGTAGTGGGTGACAGTGCAGTTCCATTCATCATGTAACAGCATATATCGTGCACCAGTATGTTGCAGACATGTGAACGGCTGTGCTAGTCGACATATGCACACATGACACATCACCTGGTACACCGTGTGTTCCTTGCCACCTCCTTTTGTGCCCACCCTGTGATGACATAGTAACGCCCATATGGTCCTGGACATGTGATGGCTCAATGGTGAATTAACCGTCCAGGTGTGTGTCTACCAGGGTGTCCAGTAGCCAGTGGTGTGCATGCAGGGATAGTCTACATTGGCCTACTCTGTCACTGGGACTGTTGACTATGGTCATACTGTTGTTATGCAGGCATGTGCTGTTTGTCCAGTCTGATAGTCGTGTTCAACCACACTACCGCGGGCACACATGACGTGTGGACATCTGCCTAAGGTGTGCAGCCCACATGTACATCTTCACATGCTATGCTGCCTGTGCAGCGTGTCACATGTCTGTCTCCGCAGGGCTGTCACAGGTAGGCACCGCATGCCGTGATGTGTGACAATCCTTACCACCTCCAGTGTCTTGTACAGTAGGAACGCATACACAGTACAGCACACATGTCATTTATCTGCAGTGCCTGACCTGCCTCCATGCCCTACACGGCACACCTGCCAGTCCAGATTGTACACAGATCATACCTCCCAGGCACATACCTGATTGTAACATACACGGGTGGGTGGTTCCCACACCACACCGCGTGATTTACACATACTGTATTTTCCCATGACACATTGCATCATAGGTAGTCCATGTTCAGATACCCATGTTCGGTCGCCACGCACATTGTGACACGCAACAGTGAATACACTGTACACCACAGGTTACATGCCAATGGGTTGGCATACTGTACATTGCACCTAGGACAGTTGCTACTGCTGTGTATTGCCAGCAACATGCCCTTCCCTAGTATGGACTCCCATGTACCCACACATGCTTGGCCATGCAGTACGCATAGCTGGGTGACACATTACACGACACATACCATACCTACACTACCCTCAGCATGCACCAAACCTCCATGTGTCTGTGTGCTAGGCCTACACACCTCCCTCTGTTTGCTGAACATCCGTGCCTCACATCCCTGCTAGCCACACCCTAAACACACAACCATAGCAGCATGCATGGTACATACACACTACAGCCGGTATTACTGACATCCACTGACAGAGGTAGTTGATGGCATGGCACCCCGTACGATGGACAGTCTACGTGCCTATGCCAACAGTGATCACAGTGCACTTCTGCTACATTTACACACTGGTAGGGACCATGCTATTCCACACTGAGACATGGTGGTACTGGCCTTTTCACAGACGCCACAGTGGTATTCCTGTTCCATGCACACGTGCTGTATGGGCACATGTGCAGGCTGTTGCACGGTAGTTATGTTCACCTGTGTGTTGTGTGTCACTTGACAGTCATGGTGTGTCCTGCTGTTGCATGACATACTCCACAGCTAGCTACCTACACATGACTGCCAGACATTGCAGTGTGGGCCCTCACGCAGTGTGGTGGTATGTCTCGCTGTTTGACTACATCCACATTCAATGCAGCATACCACGGTCATGCAGGCATTGACGACACAGATGTTGCTGGCATCGTGCCTGCCAATGGGGTACCTACCAACAATACACACTCTCACTCACTACAGGGTTCCAATCCTTGGCTGGACATTGTATTAACCCTGTGGACACATACATAGTACTGCCATGCACATGTTATGTCTGGGAACACAGTCCCAATTTCACCTCCAACCGCGGTAGTTGTTGTATCCCGCCAACCTGGCTGTTACATGTCTCTGCAGCAGCACACGTCAGTGACTGCTAGCCCATTCATGTACGCCATGCACCCTGACCACCACACTACCACATCTATCACACTACACATGGATGGTACTGCATTGCACGTATGGGGCTGCATCTCTACACCCATGACTGGGCCATTCAGTATGGCACTGGGCCACATCTTGACATACATGCTTCACACACTCATTGACTACCTGCATGCCTTTCCTGGCACCCTTGTTGGGCTTCAGCGCCACAGCACACCACATCCCATGCTGGCCACCTGTCATATTATTGCATGGGTGGTTGGGGTGGTACAGAGGGTATCACATCAGACATGATCCGCCTTTGTCCTTCAGCACCATTCCACTTTATGCTATTGCCAGTGTACACATCCAGCATCACATCGCACCCTATGTATCGGCATGTTACGCCATGTGCCTTCTGTACAGTTCACACAGTGGTGCAGGCATATCATGCTAACTACAACAAGTCAGGGACGTGGTGGCATTGCACGCCCTCAGACATGTGGCCCCTCATGCTCAGTATTTGCATACGTACACTACCTGCTGTCACACAGTACTGTACATGCCTACATATACCACTTCTACATACCTGGCAGCATTCTAGCTCATCCTACTCATGTTGCTGACACCCATACAGGTGTCAGTGTGGCAGATATATCATGTAGATATGATTGCATCAGTTAAGCATCACACATAGTGCATACACATCACCTTTGCATACTGACAGTCATGGTGTGTATCACATGGATACTGTCCCTATACAGGCATATCACGTTGTACATGGTTGATGTACACACACATGGCCCACATGGTGCTGTGGTTGCCATATTACACCATGCTGTGGGTACACATGTGCAGGACCACGCATTTCTGGACCGTATGTCTAGCTGATACCTTGGGTGCCCTTGTACCTGTGCCATACACACATGTACACGCAGGCCGTGTTACAATAACACATGTGGTGTACCTTACACAATGGATACAACGTTACATGTCTCAGTATAGTCATGCTGTGCTCTCTACCCGGCTCAGACAGTTTACATATGCAAATGACAGTCATGTAACACATCTGTGCTCACCTGCATGCCACTAACACAGGGGTGTAATCTACTCTGCCATGGGCCATGTTCTCCGCAGTACTGATGCATGTAGTACTCCTACATGGCGTTTGCAGTGGGCAGGGTGGGAGGAGCAGTCCTGCATGTGTGCACACATGCCACATTGCTCAGCCCGGCATCTGTGTGACATCCACAGACTGGACACACACCATGCTGTGGGACATAGGTCCTGTGCACATCCCACAGGGGCACACTGTGTCACTAGTCATGTGATAGCTTCCTTGCTGGTAGGGTGACACAGACCCATGGTACCACCACAGCGGACGTATTGTATAGACATGACAGTTGACATCCAGTTCTGCCGTTCAGTGGACACTACCATGGGGGGGGTGTCAGTACTGTGTACATTGCACATGTGTTTACACACGGCCCTGCTGGACATCATTGTAGCAATACATTGCACCTGCTATGGAACGTTGGACATGGTTACTTCCTGTTCCCCCCATTTCCGGTACCTATTCTGCTACTACATTGCCCCATATGTGCAGGCCATACATATCTTGTGTATGTACATAACATTAGGCCATCGCTCCATCATGCATGCTATGCCTGTGATACTGTCTATGATTTGTGAACATATCCATCATGACAGCTTTGCATTACACATAATTGACATAGTCGCCCCTACTCGTGGGATACGTGCACGCCGTACGCATTCCGATATGACATCGATGGTATATGCCCATGCACATGTGTGCTGTGACACTATACATACATGTCCTATCCCCTGCTGTGGCACTTCATTGTTGGATATCCACTGCCAGCATCAGCGTGGGTGGTGGCATTGTTCTGTGTTTGCAAACCCTATGGCAGACCTGGGGTAGGGGTTACCACCTGTGCCACTTTGCAAGGGACAGTCCCTCCTTGGGCAGTTGTGTCCTGACAAAATATATTACAAATGGCAAATGTCCTGAGATTGTAGGACATCACTATATCCCATTCTTATGTAAGAGTTGCATAACATACTTATTTATGTATGTACATTCCTAAATGTTACAAGACACACAATAAGCAACTTAACTGCTACAAGACTACACTTCTCTTTATGCAAAAGAGTAGAGTTCTAACCTTTGTACTGACCATGGGTATGTGTCCACCTGTAACATCTGATGTGTGTCCCGAAGATTTCCCACTTTGGCCATTTGAAAAGGTGGCAAGCCGAACCTGGGGTTATCCCTGGTGTGTACATGTTCCCCCACTTCTGTGCACAGCTTGGCCACACTCGTTGGTATGCTGCGCGCTTTAGCATTACATATCCAACCTTCTCTCTCTGCCTGATGGACAGGTATCTTTACCTACACACACCGCTCACATACTGTACAGATTCGTCATACGATCGTATGCTACACACCAGTACATGTCGGGTTCGACATACCTTTCCGCCTTTTGTTCTGAGTTCGCCTCTATTCCCTTGTTTCTCCTTCTCTATTCGTGTTAGTTCGGTATGAACATACGGTTTGAATATCCAGGGAGTCTTCCTTATATTCGTCGTCACCTGAGGCATGTGTGTTAATCAGGCCAATAGCTGTTCCTCGGTGTGTACTTATGCGCATATCAGCGGTGATCCCCTTCCTTTCGCTCGTTACCCGCGTCGGCACTAGCCCATGGTTCTTTCCTCGTGTGGCGTTGGTTATTTGCAATACCTTCCATTGAGGATGGTATGTATTGTATCATGTTTGTGTGACTGCATCCGCTATGTGTGGTGTCGGGCACATTTCGCTGTGGTGTTAGCCGTGGATTGTGTGTGTTTAGTATGGTATTGTGTTCAACATGTGGGTCCCCGTGTCCTGGCGGCGTCTGTCGATGGCGTTGTGCAATCAGATGTGTTACATAGCTGTTATTTTCCTGTACATAGCGGATGCAAGGATGCATCAGCCGCTGCTAGTGTTTCCCAGGAGCTTGTTGTGGGTATGCCGCTGTCATTCACTGCCTGTATGTGTTTGCTACGGTTTTAGCTGTTATCCCTTTGATATGTGCAATGGGGTATATCTGCGGATGTGGGTGACGGGCACGGGGTGTGAGTCTTGCATTTATACATACCAGATATGCTTGTGTGTGTGCTCCATCCCTGCTTGGGGAGCTGCGGGTTACCTGTCTGTTGTTCGGGAATGTTTGTTTTGTTGATGTCGCTCTGCTGTCGGTATCGCCTGCATGTGTGCTTCCTGCACGTATTCCTCCTTCACATGGTTATATATCTGCGGATGTTCGTCCGTGCCTACTATCCATTGGCATTTTGTCGCTGATAGTTACGGTGATTGTGCTCCCATACTTGGGGCGCCTGTATGCTACCGGTAGCCTCCTATTCGTGTGCCGCTTGCTTACACACCGCGGTATTTACGGGACCGTAAGTGTTCACGATCGGTGCCGGGATAGCACATTCGTGATTTTCGCCGTACATGCCTGATGCTGTGTAACGTTGCCGACGGACCGTGTGGAGTCTACCTTATGGCCGCCATACCTACGGTCATGGTTTGTACATGCGTCCTTTGCATCTCCTGTTGGCTATGGCCCTGTGGTACACTTTGGGACATTTCCGCTTTGCATCGCTTACGTCGTCACGTGCATAGCCACTGAGGAGATGTCAGTACTACTTTGTGGGTACTGCTGTACATACGCCTATGGTTCCTGTACTGTATGCCTACGCCTGTTATTACACTCCGCCTGTGACATGTCATCTACATACACAGTTTACACTGGCACACACATTACACACACACAGCGGAACACACGACAACCTCACCTCACCTCACACATACACATATTGCCGCCATGGCTGTCAACCTTCTATTTCCAGAGTGAGGAACACACACAGTAGTAATGTGAAACAAATGGGCATAATGTGGAACACATAGTAATGGCATAGTGACAACTTCAGCTAAGTAGGTCATAGGTTGATTATAATATGCTGATTTACTTACAGTGAAGAACCTTTACTGACTTACTATGAGTACATTCTATTTACCAGGATGTCATTTATATACATTCCTAACAATGGATGTTTGACAGACATTTTCAATGTGGAACTTGGAGGAACTGCGAGGAACATGAACTGTTTTACACCCCAAATGAGGTACATTCCTCATAATGTCGTACACTTCACTGGTATGCTTTCCGCCGCGCCGACGGTTGAACACAATACCTACGTTGGCGATCGCGGTGGCGGCGTATCTCCGCACTCATATCCTATGGATATGACACGCATATCTAGGGTTGCCACCTTTTCAAATGCCCAAAGTGGGACATTTTTGTAGAAACGTCAGATTTTGCATGCAAACACATACCCACGGCCAGTACAAAGGACAGCAATTCACTTTTTGGACAGAATACAAACCTGTAGCATTACAGTTGCTTATTCTGTTTATTATCATATTTAGATGTTTCTTCTACAAAATAACTGTTTTATGCAACTAATAAAGAAATTATGGGAAATAGTTTTGTCCTACAATCTCAGGACATTTGCCATTTTGTCAATGTTTTTGCAGGACACAACTGCCCAAAGGGGACTGTCCCTCACAACGTGGGACAGGTGGTAACCCTACACATATCCCGTTACTGTACCATGGACTGGTGACCATCCCGACACGCAGATATGTATTGATGCAGGTTAACATTTCCATGGCTGGCGTTACCTGCCCTGCCCACCCTCCAGGATGATCAGGTTGTCGGTCACTATGTTTACTATGTGGTGATTTCGCCTTACTTATCTGTGAACTTGCATCCCTGGGTTCCATATTACCCTGTTGTACTTTTATATCTGTGTATGCGGACATATATTCCTACATGTGTACTGAGAGGTCTTTCCGTATCTGTGTATGCACGTGTGTACATATGTGGTCGACTTGGGCGATAGTGGCATCATACGGCTACGCCGTGTGCTGTAGAACCGGCGTCGCGTTGAGGTGTTGGCGTTCCATGCTCTGCTGGCTATTGGGTGTGCAGTGTTTGGCGGTGCCTTTGTTGAGTCACACATACGTCCGCACATACGGTACACATTACGGGCGGACATGTTTGTGTGGCGTCCATTTTACTGTGTGTGCAGGTCAGGAGGTGTCAGTCCATGGGGCCTACACTGTCAAAGTATGTGCTATGCGTTCCCTCTTGCCAGGGCATAGGCATATTGGGTGCGCCTGTTCACCTACTGGGGCTGGCTCAGTGTGTCCATGGCGCTGAACGCCCTGTGCCTGTGCTTGCCCTGGCAGTTGTGGCGGGCTTGGTGGCCCTCCGCTATTATGTCCCTGCATCAGCTGTTTCCGCGAGAATCATATTGTGTAGCATACAACATACTATGAATATGTGGGCACTTGTGCCTGGAGAGTACTGCAAGGCTCCACCGGATGTATCCAAGCACCGGAACCGTGATTTCAACATCCCGAACACACGCTCTATGATTATTCTCGCTTGTGCGTGTGCCTCATTATGGCTCTTGCATGTGTGTGAGTGTGCATTTCTGATGGGTGTCATCAACCACGGCTCCAGTGCGAAGGGAGCATCCCCCACAAGGTGACCTTGTGTGATGTCCCCCTGGCGAATACCTGATACAGCTGTGAGGCATGCCAGATATGGGAGTCGTGGTAGCTTCCAGGGCTGCCAGCACACACATCCATAATAATGCCCCGCGCATTGCACACCACCTGGCAATTGATGGAGGGGTATCCCTTGCGGTTTATGTAGCGTCTACCCTGCTCCCGGTGGTGACTTAATTTCTATGTGCGTACAGTCTATCGCACCCAGGACCTCCGGTATTGTGCCACACGGTGCAGCGGCGCATATTGCTAGCCAACTCCTCCTGAGATGTGGGGAAATGTATGTGCTCATGGGCATGTGGTAATACGGCATCCAGGAACTGGTGTAGTACCCTGGATGCTGATGCCTGTGAGATGCCCATTATGTCCCGGTGGGCCTTTGAAAGGTACCTGTAGCCAGTATTCGCAAGCTCACACATACCTTTGTGTCCACTGGGATGGGCTCCCTCTGTTGTCTCTCTTGTTCTCAGGCGGCCGGCACAGCTCCACTATTTGCTGTAACGTGTCCCTGTCCACCCTGTAGCGCTCTACTATCTCCAGCTCTCACAGCCCCTCGTAGGTCACCCTTGGTCTGAACACTCTCCTTCTCCTGTGAGGCCTGCGGTAGTTGTCGGCACCACCCTCCGCAACTTCGCCTGTCTCTGCCACATACCTATGCATCACGGCCGCGGCGGCACCCAGCATATATATATTAAAAGTTCCCCGTCTGTTTACACCCTACGGTGCGGCGTTTGGGAAACCTCGCTGTGTGTTGTGTGCATTCACATTTAATACTGTTGTGCTGTATACCCGGTGATGTCATTGGGTGTGTCAGGCGGCCGTATCCACGGATTATTTCCGTGGTTTTACGCGCTTACAACCGCAACGGTACTGCCTGTAGTGTTACATTACAGTTGCCTGCATTGCCTTCGCCTGGCATCTTACATTACTGCATCCTGCAGGCACATGGCATATGATGCATTTTATCTGCAGCCGCAGTTATGCTACCTCTGTACTTGGCTGTGCTATTTCGGTTCTTTGCTCTTTGCATTTCTACTACATCCCCTACTATCTTTGCACTCATATGCCTCCCCTTTCCCGTTATGCAGGAGTCTGCATGCAGAGTTATCAGCTGCCAGCGTTTGCCCTTCCTGCATTGATTGGTGTTAATTGCTCATTACGGATCCATTTACACTGCTTCCGCATTTCCTCGTATTCTCCGCATTACCTTCCTATATCCGTGGTTGTTGACGGTGAGGCCGTCACATGACTGGTTTAGGAACGTAGTCATCCTCGTGCACATGCATTTGTACGCGCATTCTGTACTCTCAGCGCATCTATTTCCTAACACGCCAGTCCTGATGCTGTGATGTGCATTGTACAGCCCAGATTTGCTGACCTCCAATATCCTTCCTCCCACAGTGGCACACCCTCTGTGGTTGACATGTATCTCGTAGGCCACTCCTCGGTGTAGTACCGCTACCGCTTGCTCCATCCTTACGCCGGCGCCTGTTTTGCGATTCACTATTATCTGCTTCATTTGCAGGGATTTGACTATTAATACATGTTACGGGCGCCGGACACCGCCACCACTCCTTGACAACCATTGCGCTGGGGTTGCAGCTTTACATACATACTATGGTGTGTGGTGGCTGTGCAGCTGATTTGTGTTCTACTGCTCTTTTAGGACATTGTCATATTATTTCATTGCTTTGCAACTTCTGTGCACATATCCCGGGTTTGCTGTTCTTTCTACTTACGTGCCATTTATGTCATTTTTTACATTTTGTGCATATTTTCTTTGGACATTCTCGGTGCCTTTCCACATTGGCATATTGCACCTATATGATACCTGACTTTGACAGCCTTCCGTTACTCCTCCGGTATGTTTGGGTAGATGTAAACCGTTTTTTTTTTGTTTACATTGCCGTGCCCTTACGCTACGCCTGCGCCACTTCGTGGATCGCTATTTGCCCTCATTTGCATGGTGCAATACCGCACACAGTGTGTTTTGCATACCGAGGCCGCGGGGCGGAGACGGTCCGGCGCACGCCGGTAGTGCACGTGGAATTCATTCATACCTGAATCGCTAAGCAGCCATATTTGGCGTTATAACGCCGACGCTATGCTGGCGCCTGGCACAAGGTTCATGAATCCCGGGGTGAGTTATATTGGTAAGTGTGGTCCAATGACCTGAGTGCATGCATAATGTGGTGGATCCTAGCCCCTGAAAAGCAACTGACCGTAATGTTCTCCTTACACAGCCTGGTGAGAGGGACATCAGTGTGTCTCACAATGGAGTCTCCAGTGACTAGAATGTTGGATTGTGTGTTGCGTTGTCTTGAACTAGGAAGTGTACTATGATTTATTTGATGTTATTTAACTCTCTGGTGCTTTTGTCTAAGGACCTCCGATGAAAATGGGTATTATTACCTGGGTGAACTTTGAAACAAATGTCAATAAATACATACATAATAAATTACATTATTTATGGAAAGACTATGAATGCACTGACTATTATCATTGTAAAAATACTCCTTACTGATAACATTGCAATTTGTGCAGTTTAATAGTTTTATTGTTCACCAAATATTTACATGTATCTGCTTTTTATGTTTATTTTTCAGAAAATGCTTAGGAATGCAAACTATGTGTAGGCTGCTAGAGGTTGACATTCCACATCACATAGGTGTTAATGATTTAGAAAGGGAAGCCAATGGGTTATTAGCATTGGAGCCTTATTTTTCCTGGAACTGAATGGACACTTATGAACTAAATGTTTTGTAAAGCAGTAGAATTTTTTCTGCCAAAAATTAATTTAGTCAGCTGATGGGATTTTATACGTACTTATTTATACAAATAATTTATTCTGGTTATATAGATAGGCTTATTTGTATTATACAATATGTATTTTTTTACTGCTGCTGTGTGATATCTTTTTCTACACTGGCAATCATTTAGAGCTGTTTTTTGATCACACAGATACTGTTTAGTAGTAAATGTAAAATATGGTTCATTCATTAGTTAATCATTCCTATTTGCTGATGCAATTGTTGAATAGCTTATAAAAAGTGTTAAGTATTAGAAATGTACTGAAGAAGGTGCATTTAGCACTGAAAGGGGTCTAATAAATGACCGCCATTTTAGAATAAAGGAGCATTGTTAATATTGATGTTGTTTTTTGTGATATTCAGTGCTCTGGTTGGATTATTTGTAGTCTTTAGTTGCTATGCACCTGAATAGCCAAACGAGTTTCCCATGCATGAATTTTTGAGTACTTTATACCTGTAATGTGCACCGATGGTTTGCTAGGGATGACTTTCCACAAGTGCATCTTGTTGGTTATATGGATTATACCCTGAAACCTCAAGGCATTTACACCCATGATATATCCACAAAGCAGTCCATGGGTGCAACTGTGCCCAAATGCAAGCAACAAATGTAACTGAACATATGTTTGGACTGCTGCATGCAGGCTTTCACTCTCTGGATTAATCTGATGATGCCCTGTAAGTATGACACTGGCACATGTGCACAGATAGTATCAGTGAGTGCATTCTAACATAATATCATACTCAGGAAGCAGTTACACCTGGGTGGGCACTTGCAGGACAGCAGTGCCCAGCATACCAGGCAGTTTGGGTCAGAAGAGGTCAGTGGAGAACCAAGCAGCAGGAGATGCATGCCAAATGGAGGTAGGTATATGCTGTGGCACTTGCAAAAAGGAAGCAGACTGCAGACAGCTACAGAACATAGTAGGCAAGAATAAGGCAGAGATGTGATAGTAAAAATGATACATGTAAACCCAATACCAGGCTTTGCTTGCCCATGCATAGCCTGGCCACCATAGGGTGCATCAGACTAAGGCAACCCAAGCAACAATGTACAAAGAGCAGGAAGATTTGTCATTATTTGCACAGGTGGGAGGGGACACATGAGTCAATGTCTGTTACAAGGAAGTATGTGATTGTTGAGGAGTACCTAAGTAAAACATGCTTTTCTGCGAAATGTCAGTCTTGGGAGGAAGGAGACTTTACTGTAACACTCATTAAAAAGGACCAGTGTACCTGAAGGTGTCTGATATATTGAGGTGGTGTTGGTGTGGTTCTGTAGGGATACATCCTCAGTAGCAGTTGCAGCACTGTGGCTCAGTCTAATGGATCGATCCAGGGCATACATGGCAGAAGGTTCAGCATGCCCCTGCAGTGACTCTATGAGGAGTTGCACTAGATGCATCATGACTCCAGCTAGATGCTGATGGGCTGTGTAAACCTGAGTGAAATATGCTATAAGAGATGTGACTGAAATGATGGCCATGACCATGAGGACATCCTGTACTGGGTATATAAATCTCCATAATAGATGCTGCTGTAAAAGTGCTAGCATTTCTGGGACTGGATTTTGATAATTTGTGGGCATGTTGCCTGCCATCTCTAGATGTAGCAGTTGACTATCTTTTGCCTCCCCTTTCCCGTTATGCAGGAGTCTGCATGCAGAGTTATCAGCTGCCAGCGTTTGCCCTTCCTGCATTGATTGGTGTTAATTGCTCATTACGGATCCATTTACACTGCTTCCGCATTTCCTCGTATTCTCCGCATTACCTTCCTATATCCGTGGTTGTTGACGGTGAGGCCGTCACATGACTGGTTTAGGGAACGTAGTCATCCTCGTGCACATGCATTTGTACGCGCATTCTGTACTCTCAGCGCATCTATTTCCTAACACGCCAGTCCTGATGCTGTGATGTGCATTGTACAGCCCAGATTTGCTGACCTCCAATATCCTTCCTCCTACAGTGGCACACCCCTCTGTGGTTGACATGTATCTCGTGTAGGCCACTCCTCGGTGTAGTACCGCTATGCCGTTTGCTCCATCCTTACGCCGCCGTTTTTGCGATTCACTATTATCTGCCTGATGTGCATGGAATTGACTACTAGTACATGGTTGCGGGGGGGGACACCGCCACCACTCCTTGACAACCATTGCGCTGGGGTTGCAGCTTTACATACATACTATGGTGTGTGGTGGCTGTGCAGCTGATTTGTGTTCTACTGCTCTTTTAGGACATTGTCATATTATTTCATTGCTTTGCAACTTCTGTGCACATATCCCGGGGGTTTGCTGTTCTTTCTACATACGTGCCATTTATGTCATTTTTTACATTTTGTGCATATTTTCTTTGGACATTCTCGGTGCCTTTCCACATTGGCATATTGCACCTATATGATACCTGACTTTGACAGCCTTCCGTTACTCCTCCGGTATGTTTGGGTAAATGTAAACCGTTTTTTTTTGTTTACATTGCCGTGCCCTTACGCTACGCCTGCGCCACTTCGTGGATCGCTATTTGCCCTCATTTGCATGGTGCAATACCGCACACAGTGTGTTTTGCATACCTACGCCGGGGGCGGAGACGGTCCGGCGCACGCCGGTAGTGCACGTGGAATTCATTCATACCTGAATCGCTAAGCAGCCATATTTGGCGTTATAACGCCGACGCTATGCTGGCGCCTGGCACAAGGTTCATGAATCCCGGGGTGAGTTATATTGGTAAGTGTGGTCCAATGACCTGAGTGCATGCATAATGTGGTGGATCCTAGCCCCTGAAAAGCAACTGACCGTAATGTTCTCCTTACACAGCCTGGTGAGAGGGACATCAGTGTGTCTCACAATGGAGTCTCCAGTGACTAGAATGTTGGATTGTGTGTTGCGTTGTCTTGAACTAGGAAGTGTACTATGATTTATTTGATGTTATTTAACTCTCTGGTGCTTTTGTCTAAGGGCCTCCGATGAAAATGGGTATTATTACCTGGGTGAACTTTGAAACAAATGTCAATAAATACATACATAATAAATTACATTATTTATGGAAAGACTATGAATGCACTGACTATTATCATTGTAAAAATACTCCTTACTGATAACATTGCAATTTGTGCAGTTTTAATAGTTTTTATTGTTCACCAAATATTTACATGTATCTGCTTTTTATGTTTATTTTTCAGAAAATGCTTAGGAATGCAAACTATGTGTAGGCTGCTAGAGGTTGACATTCCACATCACATAGGTGTTAATGATTTAGAAAAGGGAGCGCCAATGGGTTATTAGCATTGGAGCCTTATTTTTCCTGGAACTGAATGGACACTTATGAACTAAATGTTTTGTAAAGCAGTAGGAATTTTTTTCTGCCAAAAATTAATTTAGTCAGCTGATGGGATTTTATACGTACTTATTTATACAAATAATTTATTCTGGTTATATAGATAGGCTTATTTGTATTATACAATATGTATTTTTTTACTGCTGCTGTGTGATATCTTTTTCTACACTGGCAATCATTTAGAGCTGTTTTTTGATCACACAGATACTGTTTAGTAGTAAATGTAAAATATGGTTCATTCATTAGTTAATCATTCCTATTTGCTGATGCAATTGTTGAATAGCTTATAAAAAGTGTTAAGTATTAGAAATGTACTGAAGAAGGTGCATTTAGCACTGAAAGGGGTCTAATAAATGACCGCCATTTTAGAATAAAGGAGCATTGTTAATATTGATGTTGTTTTTTGTGATATTCAGTGCTCTGGTTGGATTATTTGTAGTCTTTAGTTGCTATGCACCTGAATAGCCAAACGAGTTTCCCATGCATGAATTTTTGAGTACTTTATACCTGTAATGTGCACCGATGGTTTGCTAGGGATGACTTTCCACAAGTGCATCTTGTTGGTTATATGGATTATACCCTGAAACCCTGGCGTACGACACCCATGATATATCCACAAAGCAGTCCATGGGTGCAACTGTGCCCAAATGCAAGCAACAAATGTAACTGAACATATGTTTGGACTGCTGCATGCAGGCTTTCACTCTCTGGATTAATCTGATGATGCCCTGTAAGTATGACACTGGCACATGTGCACAGATAGTATCAGTGAGTGCATTCTAACATAATATCATACTCAGGAAGCAGTTACACCTGGGTGGGCACTTGCAGGACAGCAGTGCCCAGCATACCAGGCAGTTTGGGTCAGAAGAGGAGTCAGTGGAGAACCAAGCAGCAGGAGATGCATGCCAAATGGAGGTAGGTGCATATGCTGTGGCACTTGCAAAAAGGAAGCAGACTGCAGACAGCTACAGAACATAGTAGGCAAGAATAAGGCAGAGATGTGATAGTAAAAATGATACATGTAAACCCAATACCAGGCTTTGCTTGCCCATGCATAGCCTGGCCACCATAGGGTGCATCAGACTAAGGCAACCCAAGCAACAATGTACAAAGAGCAGGGAAGATTTGTCATTATTTGCACAGGTGGGGAGGGGAGCACATGAGTCAATGTCTGTTACAAGGAAGTATGTGATTGTTGAGGAGTACCTAAGTAAAACATGCTTTTCTGCGAAATGTCAGTCTTGGGAGGAAGGAGACTTTACTGTAACACTCATTAAAAAGGACCAGTGTACCTGAAGGTGTCTGATATATTGAGGTGGTGTTGGTGTGGTTCTGTAGGGATACATCCTCAGTAGCAGTTGCAGCACTGTGGCTCAGTCTAATGGATCGATCCAGGGCATACATGGCAGAAGGTTCAGCATGCCCCTGCAGTGACTCTATGAGGAGTTGCACTAGATGCATCATGACTCCAGCTAGATGCTGATGGGCTGTGTAAACCTGAGTGAAATATGCTATAAGAGATGTGACTGAAATGATGGCCATGACCATGAGGACATCCTGTACTGGGTATATAAATCTCCATAATAGATGCTGCTGTAAAAGTGCTAGCATTTCTGGGACTGGATGTTGATAATTTGTGGGCATGTTGCCTGCCATCTCTAGATGTAGCAGTTGACTGCATTTGTGAACAGTTGCTCACCCCAAGTAGTAGAGTCAAAAAATACAATGCATGTTCCAGTGTGTGAGTGAGTCTATCTAAGCAATCAGCAATATGGAACATGTACACCCATAGTTATTACACACACGCCATGCATCACCTTCACTATTTCTGCCATGGCTATAGTGCTACTAGGTTGGGTTTTGGAGGCTTACATACTAACTAAAGGGTGAAGGCAGCAGCCAGGTCTCCAATGAGCACCATTACCCCCCCCCCCCACTGGGTGGACCTCTCTGACCATGAAAGCCAGGGTAAGATTCTGATATTTGTTTACTGGCTGGCACCACACTTCCCTGACTGATAGTGTCCTCAGTAATCTGTCTTCTCTGGGAAGTGTTTGTATCCTGGGTATCTGCAGGCATAAAGGCTGTTCATGGACTGTGCTGGGGATGTGGTGGTCACACTCCTTGTGTCCAACTCACATTCTGTACTTGGCAACAGTGAAGCTCATCCACATCATCATTATCAGAGGCTGTTGATGCTCTAACATCAGTCAGTTGCAGTTTCACGGTGCCAGTGTCATGTAAAGGTTCACCTGTGAATACACCAAAGCAAAAAAGACCTAGAGTAAATATGACCCAACAACAGAAGTACAAATGCAACTGGGTTTTACAAATAAAAACATAATAAAAAGTAGTACTTTATTTGTATACCTTGTCCAGTTGGCAGTGGATGTTAAACCCCTGATATACCTATATGCCATAAATCAGCATATTCAATAAGTTGGGTAATGACTTAAGAGTCCTGAGGACTTATAAGACTTAGAAGACTTAAAGGTATTGATATACAGAAATAGGCCTTTATAAATTAAGCATATCCAGTGGAATGTCTCTGGGCCTGCAGAGCAATGCCTCAACATACAATACCACACTCTGGGACTCTGTAGAGGTAACTAAGAGTCCAACAGTAACAACAGAAGAACCACTGGCCACAGTGACTGGATTCCATGCTTTTATTGTCAACCAACAACAGTCTTCACCAACACATTTAGCGCTTTCATCCAAACACTATTAGGACTTCCTCAGAACCTGTTGGTAAAGACTGTTGTTGGTTGACAATAAAAGCTTGGAATTCAGTCGCTGTGGCCAGTGGTTCTTCTGTTGTTACTCTGTAGAGGTACCAGTCTATCTGAGAGAGGCCATGAACTCCTCCATATCCATGAGAGGTGATACACCCAATGCCCCCCCCCCCCACACACACACACTCACTGCTCTACTTTTTCATTTGCTTTTTGTAGGTCACCATGTACAATATCATTGGGTCCACAATGCACTTTCTCATAACCGAGGTTCTGACCACCAGTCTCATTAGGTTTGTCATAATACCATCCCAGGCATAGTCATAGTAGGCCTAGTTAGCTGCATCTAGGGCCAAGAGCAATAATCCATGGAAGCAGAGGGCTTGGAGTAGCAACCCATTCTTTGCATCCAAGAACTTGGACTTACAAGCGGAAGTCCAGCAGATTCAGCGGTATGCTTCTGTTTGTTCTATTTTTAGGCATTGATCTGTTAGCATGGAAAATGTTTGAATTACTAGTCTTGTTTGTGCATGGCCCAGACAAATCCTAACACAACCAGAGTCTTTCCTGACCATATAGTACACTCTTTATCTGCCTGACAGTTATATATCTGTATCCACACTCTTTAATTAATGTCAGGCAGATAGATTTACTGAGCATGTGTCCCCCACAAAACAATCACATACATTTGCAGCTGAGCAAAGTGATATGACTGTTCTTCTCATTGGTAAAAATAGTTTTGTTACTGAGATATGTGCAATGTATACAACAATCAAATATATTTACTGAAAGTGGTATCATATGCACTTAATGAATGTTTTGAACTGTGTTCTGAATTTGCAGTCATGGGTGTACCTCCCATCAGAGCTGGATTCAGCATTAGGTAACCTAGGCAGCTGCCTAGGGTTCATGTTATCTGGGGGGCCATGTTGGCTTGGAGGGGGGGCCAATAAATAAAATTATCCATGCGTAACAGAAGCCCGAAGGATTCCATTAACACAACTTTAGGACCTCAGGGGAAAGTTTATAAGACAACAGCAGGGCTTTAGGACCTTGCAGCAGACTTCTCTAAAGAGGAAGAAGCCCCAGAAAAATAGGATGCTTTTCCTAGTGCAAACCATGAGAGATTAAATTTAGGCCAAGCAAACAAGGCTTTAGAACTAAGCCAGAGATTTAGTGCAGCAATTCAGTGTGAAGAGTTAAGTGAGCTGAAATAGCAATTCACTAAGAGCAAAAATTTTAAGTGAGCCAAGCCAGTGATTCAATGATTTAATAAGTGTAGAAATTTTGGAAGCGATTCAATGAGTGCAGAGATTTTAGAAGTGAAGTAATGAATGTGTGTTTGTGTGTGTATGTATGTGTAAAGCGACTTTGCTCATTGATTCAAACCTCTACACCAGCTGCCAGCATACATCACAACTGTCCACAATGTCCAGATTTTTGTATAATATTTTTGTTGTGTTCTTCATATAATTTGTGATTTTCTGGCAAATCAGTGAGGACTGAATTCACTAAATAATGGTAGCCATTTCAGTCTCAGACTTTATATCCTTCAGAAAATGAATGGTAAAACAATCCCTTTTATTCTAACAACTTTCTAGATTTATATGAGTGATGTTTAAACCTTGTCCCTATTTCTGAGGCTTTGCCCCCCCCCCTATTATTTTCGGTTTGTCCCAATTTCTTGTGCTAAGTGGTTTAGAAGTATGACTGCTAGGTCTTCTTTTATTTAATTTATTATTGTAAAGCACTAAGGATTACAGTTTGTCATTGTCAGTCATGGAGTTTCCTAATAGTGTTATTGTGTTATTCAGTGTCAGTGGTGCAGCAGACAGCATATTTGTCTTTAGTTCAATGGGTTGTGGGTTCTTTTCCCACACCAGGTAGATTGATTGCTGACACTACTGTCCAGCAGGGGTTGTTCTCTCCTTTGGATGACCTGTGGCTGACTATCCAGCCCTTCCCTGTTGTATATCACCGGGACACCATATTTTTTAATATAATGTAGACAGTTTATTCCTCAAGCGCAACAACCACTGAATTTGTAGATGAAGCACTGAAATGAAAAGTTATTTGGCAGCAGCAGCCTCTTCATTAGTTACAATTCTAATTAATGAGACATTGTTTAGATGACTTACACTTTTGCAAAGATTATGCATGCTGACTGATATTGGTGAATTATAATGACAGTAGTTTGAGTGGCTTTTTATGGTTGAAATGTTCTGAAATAATTAACCTTGTCATTATTGGCTCATACATTTTGTTTCATTGCTTAATGTAAATTTTTCAAAACTAAAAAATGAAAACACACTTAACAGGTGGTGCTGTATTAAACAAGGAATATAATTTAATATAATGAAAAGGTGAATCAAAGAACACATGCATTTAAGCATAGTCCAAAAATGTGTGCAGATGACCCATGGTTTGAAAACAGCCCAAAGGTACACTCAACCCAATACTGGACAAATGCATATTTGAGTTTCAATGCAGTTTCAATGAATGTGAGTTTCAAGGCCAGAAGTTTACTGTTGCTCATGTTAAGTCTGTTTTCATTGTGAGACTGTATTGTTTTGTTTAGCAAATGGGTATCAGTGGTTGTGCTATAACATTTGATATAAAAGTTTTAAATTAAATCCAAATCTCTGTAATCATTTTATAAGTAAAGAAGAAAATAGTACGTACAGTGAGAGGTTTGAACAGTGTTTTATGTTAGAATCAAAGAGAGAGATGAGAGTAATGGGACACTGGAATGGTTACTAGGTGGGGGTGCATGTGGAGTGGTTTCTCCATTGTATATGCTTTCAGATGTACTCTGAGGATGCCCTTATGTTTTAAAGGGTGAAAGCGCTTTGTACTATGTTTAGAATGTTTTGTTTTTTGGTTTGTTGTTTGATTAATGAGGTTTTTGTGGACAATAAATCCTGACCGAGTGACTTCTGTGAGCCTTTTTGTGATTTACTGGTTTCTACATTACCCTGCCTAGGGTCCTGTTTCACCATGATCTGGCTCGGTCTCCCATAAAGCTTAACAATCCTGTAGCCCAGAAATTGCTGTATCCTTGCAATACACCTATCAATACACATTTCCCACTAAATTTAGAAGTACTGATAAACATACATTATTTCAATAGGCTGAATAGAGACATAGTACAAATGAATGGACTTATAAGAAGGAGCATTTACAAACAAGCAGAACTATTTATTTCAATAAATCTTCTGAAATTCTCTTTACATGTTTTCAATTCTGTGCACTGCACTTTTCTTCTGTTGTGCAATGAGGCTTACTACCTATTGTAGAGCTTATATCATGCAACCTGGATGGGCATGATAATTATGCTAATTATGGTTCAAATCATTATTTCTGAATTTGCCAATTTGAGTGGTGCTCAGTTGTACTTAATCTTGTGTCCAGACCATGCTACAAGGCAGCGACTGTAACTCCACATGTATGCATCTGAAAATTATGTCACTGTTGTGCTTGGTATCTTAGCAGCATACACAGGGATGCACACCTTAAAGTGACATTGTGAAACATAAAAAATTAATGTATCTATTATTGTGTACTGCCATACATCATGCAAATGAAATACCCATCAATGCCCATTAGTGTGCGGCAAATGGGATACATAAGACCTGATTTCGTTTCCAATTTTCTGCAATTTTTCACCAAGTTTCTTCAAGGTATGACATCATGGCTAGAGAAGGACAGAATATTGTTTCTTTCAGAGCACAAAGGTAGTGTGAGGAAGAATACAAAATATTTCTCTATCCCCTCCATAATTACAGTCAAAGGCTCCTTCGAGGGAGCATTGAAGAGCCTCAATATAAAACTAAAGCCTAGAACAGTTTAGCCCACATTGCTAAAGCATACACATAGCAGGTTCATCTAAAAGACATTCTAGTCTGAGTCTGAGTGTATCCATCAATCCACCATTTATTTTGGACATAAGCTTTCTGTCATCTTGCCTTTGTACTTTAAGTAAGCTTTGGATAGCCATTTCTTTCTGTATGTATTTTAGCCTGCACAGAGACTACTCTGCAAACAAATGCTTCAGTGCCCTTAGCTTACAGTCTGTCACTCTCTCCACAGATATCCTGTTGGACAGCTTTTCCTTTCTGCTTCCTAACAGACATTGATATTTACTCCATACTGTTCTTCTGGACTGCTCTGACTGCTCATCTATTTCTTTTTCTTATATTTCCTTGACATTTTTTCTAGAATTACTACTCCCATTATTTGTCTCTTCATATCTGTCCTCAAGTGGCACCGCATACCTCCAAGGAACTCACTCTTAGTCTCCCTTTCTTCAGTTTATGTCTCCTTTACTCCCTTCCTTAAGTTTATTTTACTGCCATACCTCTCAACCTCTAAGAGCAAAACATCTGGACAAAGCTTAAAATGAAAGGGGACAAATAGGGACAGATTTTCAATATTGCTCTTACAAACAGAGGACGTTGATAGAATAATAGGTTTTGCATTAGCATGAATTTTCTGAAGGATGTGGAGTCTTAAACTCAAATATTTATCATTATGTAATGACTTCAATCCTCAGCTATTTGCCAGAAAGGTACAGATTTTAGGAGGAACACACCAAAAATATGAGACAAAAATCTGGACATTCTGTGCAAATCTATACAGTTGAGAGGTATGTGCCCCACAAACTTGTTAAACCACTTCAGCTCTGAACAAGTATTTGTGTCTGTGTCACTGTCAACTCAATACACTCATCTTCCTTGTTAAGTTAAAAACACAAAACAATGTTTTTATTTTAATTTTTCTACATAACTTTTCCAGCAAGTATCTAGCTCATAATTTATGCAACAGTGAAGTTTTCAGTTGAAACATCTGTCTGCAGGCTATATCTTTTCATAAATTATTTAGAAACATTTTGCCAGCTCAAAACAAAGAACTTGGTCCATTATTACTACTCCCTTGTCTTAGACGACAGACAGCTGCTTCATTGGTACTTTCTGCTTCAACTGGGTTCCATTGATTGTTTTTTGTAGTCCACTGTCTAGGAGAAGCAGACTGCCTACACAAAACAAGGCATTAAACTCAAGCTGAAATACAAGCAACCCTAATCCTATTTCTTTTAACTGTATCTGAAATCTTGTGGTGATATCCTCCCTAATCTAAACCCAAACAACTATTCTAAACATAGGAATTCCACTAAAATCCAAAATAGGTCAGTCAAAGTAAAATTTATAGTCACTTCGATTCACACAAGTGCGAACCGAGTGAAATTATGTTTCTTCACACTCAATGTGCATACGATACATAGACTACATTTAACATGACAATAATGCACAAAATTATATAGAAACAGATGACAACCACAACAGTAATAAATACTTGCATTATTGCACTGATTTAACAGATTGCCACTCATTTCTAGGTTATTAGCTTATTTTCACTGGAAAATTGCAGATTGATTTAAGGCCTACATTTATATTGCACAGTAAGACAGTTCAGTTTGATTACAGCTGACTTTGCTGTCTGGTTGCGGGTAAGACCTTGTTACATATTGCACTACAGCGACTTTTCAGTATTGTTGGATTACTGCCTTATTGTCCAGTGTGAAGGGTACTCTTCCCAGAGTTCAGCAATCTGATGGCTAGTGAAAAGAAGCTGTTTCCGAGTCTCATGGTTTTGCAGCATATGCATTGAAAGCGCCTTCCTGATGTTAAATGTGAGAACAGCTTGTAAGCAGGATGAGTGCTATCCCTGGTTATTTTCCTTGCCCTGCTGAGACATCTGGACATGTGCAGGTCTTGTATGGATGGGAGGGAGTTCCTGATAATCCTCTCAGCTGATTTCACTACCCTCTGGAGGGACTGGTATTTGGAAGCAGAGCAGCTTCCATACCATACTGTAAAGCTGTTTGTCAGTATGCTTTAGATGGTGCCCCAGTAGAAGGTTGTGAGAGCTGTTGATGGTAGGTTTGCTCTCCTCAACCTTGGTAAGAAGTGAAGCCACTGGTGTGCTTTCCTAATGATGGCATTTGTGTTAGCTGACCACGTCAAGTCTTCTGCAATGTGCAGCCCCAGATATTTTGTGCTTTTTACTCCATCAACTGTTTCTTCTTTGATTACGAGTGGAGAATGGTCTCTGTTGCTCTTCCTGCAGTCCACAATTAGTGCAATATTATTGCTATATCACCAACTTATGAAATGATTCACCTCCTCTTTGTAGGCTGCCTTGTCATCATTCCTGATGAGGCCCACAACTGTCATATTATCTGAAAATTTGATGATATGATTTGAGCTTTTCCTGGCAGTACAGTTGTGCATTACTCTGGTGAAAAGCAGGAGGCTTAGGGTACATCCCTATAGGACTCCAGTGTTCAGGGTGATGCTCTGTGATGTATTCTAGCCTACGCACATTTTCTGGGGTTTATCTATAAGAAAGTCCAGAATCCATTTGCATAGTGTAGTGCTGATGCCAGGTGAACCAGTTTTCTGATCAGATTTTGTGGGATGACTGTATTGAAAAGTGAACTTGAAGTCGATGAAAAGTAGCTTCACATAGCTATTCTTGTTCTCCAGGTGGTCCAGTCATACGTGGAGTTCCAAAGAAATAGCATCTCTTGTGGAGTGATTGGGTCTGTATGCAAACTGGAGTGGATCAAAGTCTGCAGGTAGTTTGGATGTTATTGCATCTTTGACCAGTCTCAATGCATTTGATCACAGTGGAGGTGAGAGCTATGGGACAATAGTGTTTTAGGCTAGCAGGTGGTAACTTCTTTCGCATTGGTATAATGTTTGTGTACTTAAAACGTTTGGGCACAATAGCTTGTCTCAGTTATTTGTTGAAGATATCTGTGAGTACATTTGTTAGTTGGTCCATACAATCGCTGAGCACTCTTCCAAGAATGTTATCAGGTCCAGCTTCCTTCCTGGGGTTAACTCTTCGTAGGGTTCTTCTGACATCAGCAGGGTTGAGGCTGAGCTCTTCCTCGCTCTGGTTGTTGGTGATTTTCTCTGCTGCTATCTTGTTCCCTTCCTCAAACCTACTAAAGTAGATATTGAGCTTGTTTAAGAATTCCATATCATCAAAACACTGTGAAGACGGGGACATGTAAAATGTTATGGACTGGATACCCTGCCACAGGCACCTGGGGTCCTTTTGTTCGGAGAAGTGGCTCATGATCTTTTGACCATATTTGCACTTGGCCTCCATCACCCCTTCGTTTAATTGAGATCTGGCCAATCTGAGAGCCTCTTTATCACCAAACGTGAATGCCACATTCCTTGCTTTCAGGAGCTTGTAGACTTATTTATTTATTTATTTGTTTATTTATTTATTTATTTATTTATTTATTTATTTAGTTTGTTAACTGGGAAAGTCCATTGGGCCAAGGTAGCCCATTTTCAATGGAGGCCCGAGGAGAAAAGCTCCAGACAGAAAGACAATATACAATATACAATGTATTAGTACAGCATATAAGAACAACAGTTCAACATTCAATATACAGCAAGGCAAGATTTTACATATCTTGAAATATATGAGCTGAATCAATCACTTATAAGATATTAGCAAAAACAATAAATTTATATTCATTTAATACACTACATGTATTTAGGCAAAGGAATTTTAGAGAGATGAATTGAAGCAGTGGCAGAGATTAGAGTAGAATAGAATAGGGATAGGTATCAGGAATCAGGTAGGATGGGTACAGGTGCACTCCCAGAGGGAGTAGAGGTGAGAGTGAAGTAGGGTTTTAAAGGATGGTAGGTTAGGGGTGGTTCTAATGTAAGGGGGAAGAGAGTTCCATAATCTGGCAAGGGATAATGATAGTAGAAGTTGCCTTGGTGTGTGTAAAGGCTTGTAAAGTTCTAAGAGGTTCTGATTTGTGGATCTAAGTGTTCTATGTGACTGGTGAAGTTTTAGGGAAGAGGAGAGTGATGGACAGTTAGAAGGTTTGAAAATTAGCTTGTGTGCTGTAGTTAACTGAATGAAATTTAGGTAGCTTGTGAGTTCCAACCAATTTAGTGCATGTAGGGAGTTACAATGGTGAGTAGAGGATTTGGATCCTGTGGCAAACTTTGAAATTTTGTTATAGCATGAGGAAAGTTTAGATTTTAGGGATGATTGGAGGTTAGAGAGTAGTGGAGCTCCATACAAAAGGGAGGGTAGGAGATAGTTGGTAGATAGGAGATGTCTAGAAGACAGAGAAAGGTAGTGTCTGTGTCGATAAAGCATACCAAGTTTTTGATGAGTCTTTTTAATATTGCTTTGTAGGTGTATGTCAAATTTTAGCTGGTCATCGATAAGGACACCCAGAAGTTTTGTATGGGGAACTATTTCAATAGTTGCTTTGTTCAGGCTAAGTATAGAGAGGATGCTTTGTCAGCAGCAGTATGTCTAGAAGGGGTAAAGATCATTATTTTAGATTTGGAGACATTTAGGGCTAGGTGATTGTCAAGCATCCAGGACTTAGTGGAAGAGAAGGCTTCTTGCATAAGGTTTATTAGTAAAGGAAGAGTTTTGGCTGAGCAGATGATAGTGGAGCCATCTGCGTATTCCACCAGTTTAGCATTGGGGATCTTTTGGTGGAAATCATTGATGAAAATGTTAAATAGTAAAGGACCCAAAATAGAGCCTTGGGGTACACCTGTTGGGGTGTGAAGGAAAGAGGAAGTGCAGTAGTTCCATTTTACAGCTTGTTCTCTGGCTGAAAGATAGAACCATTTGATACATGAAGAGGAGAGATTAAGATGGGAGAGTTTAGAAAGTAGAAGCTCATGAGAGACAGTGTCAAAAGCTTTAGATAAGTCATGGAGGGGCATAGAAACTATGTTCTCACAGTCACGAGGAGAGTTAATGATTTCGAGGAAGGAAAGAAGGGCAGTGGTTGTGCTTTGTCCTGGTCTAAACCCGTGTTGGGTAGGAGTTAAGAGTTGGTTGTCCAGTAGGTAGGGTAATAGTTGGAGGTGAATATATTTTTCAAGTATCTTAGAGATAGGGGATAGGATAGCAATAGGGCAAAAGTTGGAGATTGAACAGTTTGTACCTCCTTTATGGAGGGGGATGATGAAGGGTTTTTTCCAGAGTTGTGGTACATAGGACTCCTGAATGGAGCAATTGATTAGGATGCTGATTGGAAGGGCTATGCTATCAGCAGCTAGTTGGAGAAAGTTGGATGGAATGTTATCTGGGGCATTAGAGCAAGGTTTTAACTTTTATAGGAGCTTTTTTATAGTGTTGCTAGGAATGGATTTGAGAATAAAAGGGATGACTTAGGGTTCATGGATGTTAAGTTTTTGTTATCAGTTAAGTTGAGGGGGTGTTGTTAGGGAAAGAAGAGGTGAGTTTGCCTATGGAGTCAATGAGAAATGAGTTAAATTGGATAGCTAGGTGGAGGTCTAGTGTGTCTGGGTCAGGGCAAGGGTCCTCTTTTTTGCCTGGGGATAATATTGATGAAATACTATTCCAAAATTTTCTGGGGTTGGTTTTATGATTATTTTGAAGTTTAAGGTAGTAGGATTTGCAGTCAGTGGCTATTGTTTTTTTACTTGATTTCGCAGTTGCTTGTATAAGGCAAGAGACTTAGGAGTTTTGCATTTTTGGTAGTATTTCCAGATTTTATCTCAGTGATGCATAAGTAGTTTTGTGTCTTTAGTTAGCCAGGGGGCTGTTTTGGATCTGCGTTTTTGGTTCTACTGGGGCCGAAGTGGTTAAGTATATCAGTGAAAATTCTATTGAAATGTGAGACAGCTGCATGTAAAGGGAGGAACTTTAGAGGGTTCCAGTCTATCTGTTTTAAGGTATTAGAGAAAATTAGGGGGTTGAAGTTTTGCATGTTGCGGGTGGTAATGTGTTTGTGTTGAAAGAGGATGGTGCAGGGGGAATGGCATATGTAGGCAGGGAGATGGTCACTAAGGGAGTCTGCAAGAGTACCACTATCAGAAACTCGGTTTGGGTGGGAGACTAGTATCCAGTCAAGGATGCTACCTGTGGTGTAATCTTTATTTGGTCTAGTAGGGGTTTTGATTAGCTGTGTGAATTGTTATACATTGATGCTTTGAGAAGGGGTAGATGAGTCAATGGAAGACCAGTTTATGTTGACATCGCCTAGGATTATTGTCTCACTGTTTATGTTGGGAGGGTGGCCTAATGGTTAAGGTGTTTGCCTTGCAAACACAAGGTGCAGGATTTGAGTCTCACAAGGGATAATTGGCTAGGCTTAAAATGGCTCAGAAGGGCAGTTAGCTTAGTACTAACCTATGGAGGTGAGCCAGGCAAGAATATCTTCCAGTATAGGGATATTGTTACCAGGAGGAATGTACGGGGTGGCAGTGCATAATGTTTTATTGCTGTTTACTTTGAGAAGGGCGAGGTTTAACTTGGCAGTGTCAAATGAGGGTATGGGCTTAGTATAGGATGTTACTGTTAAGGAGGAGGAGAAGAGTAAGGCTATTCCTCCACCTTCTTTTGAGGTCTGTCACTTCTTATAAGTCTATAGTTAGGGGGCATAATTTTGGTATCTTTTATGTGTGGTTTTAGCCATGTTTCTGTGATAGAGACAATATCAGGTTTGTTATGAGATATCTGGGTGTGAAAGGAAGGTATTTTACTACAAAGGCTCCTGGCATTAATTGTGGCAAGGAGAAGAGATTTGTGGTGCAGGGGAGAGCTATGTAAATGTGGTTTAGAGGTGGAGTTGTATGAAGGCCCTGGGTTAGGGTGTATGTCTCCAGAACGGAGGAGGAGGGTGATAAATTTTGAGTAGACTATGGATAGGTATCTATTTTCTAATGGGTCATAGGTGTAGATATTGGAACCTAATGAGATGAGTTTGGTGGGTATGGGAAGTGATTACTAGGGGTAAGGAAGAGCTTCCTTTGAAATAGAAAATATTCATTATGTTTGCAGAGGTGGGGGGAGGCTTGGGTTGTAAAGGGAAAGTCTTTTTTAATGTAAATCGCAGTTGTATGAAAGGGAATGGAGTGCTGAAACTGTGGGAGACTAGTAAGGTAGAGTAAGCAGAAAAGGATTAGGCTTAGAAATAAGGGTATTGGAGCATAGGCAGATTTTGTTTGCATGGTGGGAGATAGAGTATGAGTTGAGTGACAGGGATGTCCAGGAAGAGAGATGGTTAATAAGTTTGAGAGGAGTGGATTAGAATGAAATATGTGAGCGTGTATTCACTGTGATATAGAAGGGTGGAGTGGAGGGGAGAAAAGGCAGTTGTAGTAGTGAGTGATAGGGAGAAGGAAAGGAACTGTAGGGAGATAATGGACTGCGAACACCAGGCTACAGCAGTATAGTCAAAGGTGGAGGAAATAAGTACAGCTAAAGGGGATTTTTGAATTATGTACAGACTGCTATCTAGTGGACAAATCTGTGTCTGCAGCACTGACCACAATGAGCATTCCCATGCCAGGGGAGAAAACAAAATGAGGAAATGCTTGGCTAAAAAACGTGAGATAAGGAGTAAGTGGGGGGCAATATTTGGAGGGTTTGGCTACTGGCTATCCTGATGGGATGCGTGCACTAACCACCTAGAAGGGATAAGGTACAGTCAGTTATTCAGTAATTATTGAGGCAAGCAAGTTACATAAAAGCATACACCATCCTCGCCGTCTAATCCAAATCAAACACCCACTGGAAAAATACAATGTCCGCTGATCTCACAAAGTATGAACAGTTGAAAAAACAGAGAATGTCAAACATCCCATTCATTAGAACATTAATTAGGCCAGTCCTAGATACAAAAATGTCTAGATAGTAAGCTCACATAGTTTTAATCTTCCTTGTATAATCAAACAGGATTCAGGCCCAACACAAACAATTTCACATAATTTCCAGCAATTCCACTGACTTGTTCAGATCCCACAATAAGTCCAACATAGAACTAAATATTTAAATCCACCATCAGAAGCTGGAAAGCTAAGTTGCTGCGTACAAACACTCAAATGTGCTTCCGATGTACTTCAAATGAAAGGTACATCAGTCAAAGACATAAAACGATACCACTCAAACACCAACAGCATGAAAAATATCAGATAGATGCATATACGAGCTACTACTCATTTCCGTAATTTGACAGTGTCAAAGGAAAAATATACTTTAAAAATGATCAAAACATGGTAGGTTCAGGTTAAGGTACTTTAATCTTGCAGCAAGGAGACAAAAACGTGCTATTACAGAGTTTGTCTAATCAGAAACAGGAAATACTTTCATTTTTATACATTCTCTAACTAGACATGGCCTACCAAGCTGACGTAACAGATTACCAGCCTTTCCATCATCATTTGTTGACCATCATTCCCATGAATTTCTGCTGATTTATCAATTTTTGAGAGAAACTTTTGATTACTACCAGTTAGATACATGTTATGTTACCATTCAAGGTACTATGGCTAATTCAAGCACAATGCTAACAGTTCATTTCTCTAATAATCCTTTGTCTACTTTATCTCTAAGCTTCTACAGCTGCACAAGTTCTCATGCTTCGAACAGAGCTGATTGTTTAAAATCATTACATTTACAGAATATAGTATTGTTCATTCATTCGTTCCTGACCTAGCAGATAAGCACCTGCTTCTCAAGTACATTTCCAAAAGGCATAAACATGAATATTGCTGTGCTAACAATTGCTAGGTCAGAGGGCATCTTGCAAGTTTCAGAAAGCATACTGCAGTTTTCAAAAAGCATCTTTTTCAGTCTCATATGAAACTCAATTTATATATAACACAGTGCATGTAAAATAGAATGAAAAACATGTTAATTCTTTTGATTATTAATTAGCATTAAGCATACACACATTAATACATATTTTTATAACAGATACATTAATTGGTTTATGATCATACACCTTCCCTCGCCGTCTAATCAAAATCTCTGTCCTAGGTAGTAAGCTTTGTTGTATACTCAAACTAGATTCAGGCCCAACACAAACAATTTCACATCAATTCCAGCAATTCCACTGACTTGTTCAGATCCCACAATAAGTCCAACAAAATGAATGCATAAAGGAATGTTGCAGCTTACAATATTGAGTGCGCCAGAAATCACAAAAACATTCAAACACTCTTCAGCTCATAACTTACAACCGAACAAATGACATTCAGTTAACATCCACCTACATTTTTGAAAATTTGTCTATGTATAGTATGCACGGCAAAGCACAAATTAGAAAGAAACAACAAAATTCAGAATTATTCAGTTCACTTACTCGGTCAATTGGTGTGGTCAAGCATACCTCTCATGTGCCAGTGTTTTTGACTCCAACTATAACTCTGTCCCTCTTAATCCCACCTAAAATTGGTGACGTTTGGAGAAAAGGTGGTGATTTACACTTAATAAATAATGATAACAATTAGAATTATATGCTACACTTGTTAGCCAGGGTTTCTGGTCGGCTCTTGTGATGATGCTTTTGGTGATTGTCAAATCATCAACACATTTTGAGATGTAACCCACCACTGATTCAATGTACTCCTCCAACTTGATGTGTTGGTTTACTGGGGCCACCTCCTTGAAGATGTTCCAGTCTGTACTCTGAAAACAGTCTTGTAGTGTTGAGACTGCTCCCTCTGGCCATACTCTCACTTGCTTCACTGATGGTTTCCCCCTGGTCAGCAGTGGTCTGTACAATGGCAGCAGCATAATGGCAAGTTGATCTGAGTTGCCCAAGTGGGAGTGAGGTACTGCCTTAAATGCTAGCTTAATATTTGTATAGACCTTGTCCAGTGTATTCGTCCCTCTGGTTGCAAAGTTGACATACTTTAAGTATTGAGGTAGGAATGTTTTCTGATTGGCCTGATCAAAGTCACCTGCTATTATATGTACTCCATCAGGATTTTGATTTTGCAAATCATTTATAAACTGATACAGTTTAGCTAATGCTTCATTTGTGTTGGCACTAGGAGGTATGTATACTGCTGTGATGCTGACACTGTTGAATTTCCTTGGTAGGCAGAAGGGTCTGCATTTCAGTGACATAAACTCTAGGTCCTCAGAACAGTGTCTTTTTACCAGCTCACAGCTGGTGCACCAATTGATATTGATTTAGATGCAGACAACACCCCCTTTGCTATCCCACAGAGAGACTGTATTCTATCTGCACTAAATAATGATAGTCCCTCCTTATGAGCAGCACTGTCATTTATGCTACAGCTCAGCCAAGTCTCCGTGAAGATAAATACAGAAGAGTTTCTCACCTTGCTCTGGTTAGTTAGTTCTAGCCTTATGTAGTCCATTTTGTTTTCCAGGCAGCAAACATTAGCCAGTAGAATGGATGGCAGTGCAGGCCTGAAGGGGTTAACGTTTAATCTTGTGATGATTTCAGCCCTGGATCCTCACTTACACATTTTTTCCCACCTCCTTCTTTTCTTTCTCCTTCCCTAAGTAATAAACACTGCATCCACCTTATATGAGCAGTTTGGATTGTGTTTCAGTATAATTCCTAGCTCCAGTAACTCGTTGAATGTATTAGACTTTGCAGACCCTGCAACCAGCAGTTCATAAAACCTATTCCACATCGAGCTTTGTAGACAAATTTCCTGAAGTTGCTCCTTGCTGTATATTAGCTTATCATATTTTTTTGTCCCTGATTCAGTTGTTTTACTTGATTTAGATACAGAATTAAATAAATAATGCACATTTCTCTGATGAGCTAAAGCTGCTGCTGCCACACAAGGTGCTGACATTTTTTTTTTATTTTAACCATACTTAGCAACCACTACTAAAACAGCTCTCTGGCCTTCACCTCTATTCAAGTAACCTCAGAAGTATTTGTGGCAAACTGCCAGAATTGCATGCCTGGATAGCTTATTACAATCCAGCCATAGTAGTCATCATTGAATCCTGGCTCACACAAGATATAAAGGATAATGGAACCTTACCATTAAACATTCTATGGCTAGAAAAGACTCAAAAGGAGGATGGGTAGCCATCATCTGCAAAAATAACTCAAGTATCTCCCTCCTTCCACTAAACCTTCCCCTATGCCATAAAGCTGAAATACTTACACCCTCTCTCAAGATTAGAAAACCTACAAGAACCTATGTATACTGGGTGTCTGTATATCTCCTGGTAATAACATTAGTACTGCTGAAGACTCTCTCCTGGACATCAACCAATATTTCCCAAGAAACCATAATATTAGAGAAACTTGTATATTGATTGGCAAACCATAGATAATGAAAACCCTACAATTGCATTAAACTGTATATAGGTTTACCCAACTCATTTCTACTCTTACAAGATGCAAGAAATCCGTCAATAGGAATTCCATCTTAGATTGGATCCTAACAGATAAACCAGATAAAATAAACTATGCCAATACTATTCCTGACACTCTTAAGGACCATCTGCCAGTTCTTGCAATAAGAGAGCATATTCATTACCCACAAGCAAAATCTCTATAACTTTGCTCACAATCTGTCTGTCTTCAACAAAAACACTTACTGCAAATGTAAAATTAAGAAACTGAGGAGTGCTAAACAAAATCAACTTAAATTAATTAGTAGCACTATTTAGCACACCATTTCTAAAAATATTAAATGAGGCTGCGCCCATAAGGATGAAAAGAATTAAATCAAACCTACCTCCCTGGCTAACAAAGGAAATTAAACAGCTACTGAGAAACATGTATAAAGCATAGAGAACATGGAAAAAATCCAATGCTGATGCCCCAAACAGAAGTGCAATCAAGTTAAAAATACTACTAAAACCAAAATTCAGTCTGACAAAAAACCCACTATATAAAATTATAAACAGCAAATCAGAACAATTCTAAGGCATTTTAGTCCAGCATCAACAACCTCCTACATCCAGCCCACATGATCCAACCTAGCCCCAAAAAAGATGCACCAGGAGACCTCCATACTTATCAATTTACTGTATAATCAAAGCTTCTTACTTGATCATTGCTATAATAAAATTGCAAAATTTGCTGCCAACCATTGTTATGGGACACATCACTGCTTTGCACTAGAGCGACTTCAGTGGTTGGAAGTACGGTACTATTTAACCTGCTCACAGCTTGTCATGACACATAAGTTCAACCAGACAAATGTTCAGCTCTAAACTATATTTCCAACTCTACAGTCCCAAAACATCACTACACACTTCTGACAAATATGTTGCTAACTGTAATTAAATCAAACAATACTGCTGGAGACCCCTGTATCCATCCTCCTCTCTAAAACCTGGAATTCCATACCTCTTCTCTGTCTCTATCTCTTAGAATACTAGAAAACAATAAGTCTTTCAAAGTCTACTTAAAGGATCACCTAAACAATACTTGGCTATGCTCTTCAACTTCTCCTGGGATGGACTAAATGCTGTCTCTCTCTCTCTCTCTCTCTCTCTCTCTCAATGGCTCTCATACTCCTCTTGGTATAAGCACAATCTGGTGTATTGCTCTTTGTACTTTGAAGAACCTCCTACATTTATTGTTACCCTTACAGTTTATAAAAAAATTCTGCCATGATACTGTTTGCCTCATCGCTTCTGTTGCTCAACCAAAATGAAGTGCTTTGCACACTGTACGTGGGGAAAGTTATAAGTTCAAGTCTTCTCATGATTGCAGACTTCTTATCACTCTACAAGTGTGCGACACCTAACTGCCCTGTGCTTCCCTGAAGCCTTTTAGCTCACTGCTTCTGTAGTTCAACCTGTAAATGAAGTACTTTGCACAGTGTAAGTGTGAAGTGTTGTGGGTTAAATTCCTCTTGGGATTTTATGCTTTTTGTCTTTTTATTAGCTTCTCATTCTACAAATGTGTTACCAGCAACTGCTGTATGCATTCTTCTCTGTGCTTGTCTTACTCCTTCTGCATATCAGCCAGTAAATGATGTACTTTTCACAGCATAAGTCGGGTTTGGGTTTATGTTCCATAGGGGCTGGGTAATAAATAAGATATCACTGTTACAGTAGAGCACTTCTTTCTTGATATTTGCATTATACTACAGGTACTGCAATCCAACCCTGCTGACGTAGTACCTGCTTTTGGTTGATATATTGGTACTTTTTCTCTAGCCTATGCATTATATGCTGTTTTATGTTTTTTTATCTTCAGTTAGTTGATATTTATATTGATACATTTCATGCCCCCTTATCCATCGTCCTCCATATTTCTGATTATGCTACAAACCCCAGTACCAGACTACATTGTATGTTTGTGTGCATGTCCCTACTACCTACTCTTCCCTCATATCTATATCTATATCTACATCTATGTATCTATATCTATATCTATATTTATAGATAGACAGACACCATTGTTTCAAAATAGATTGGCACACATGGCTCATAACCTCATAGGGCTGGCACATACCTTCTTTCTGTTGACATCACTGTGCATGTGAGATCATGATGAGCATCCTTAAGGCTCTTGCTTGATGCAGGAGCACTACCACTGCTTATACTTGCCGGTGGATGCACCATAGTCCTACATGCTCTTCCCAAAGCCACAGCCACTAATGTTAATGAGCTGCTTCTCATAAGAACTTGCCTGACTGCATTCATTGCTAAGGATCATCAAGGCTTGTTGCACATGCATGGTAAACAGACGAGGGGTGAAAGGGTGGTTTCTGAATCCCAGGGCATATCTTCCTTGTGCAGCATCATCCTCTAACTGCTAAGTGACTCCACTCTCCACAGTGAGGTATTATTGCATTCAAGAGAGTGAATGTAATTCCAATATCTAATTTACAGTTTTTACAAAGCAATACACCATTTGCTTCTGTACAATGATATGTGAATTGCAAAGATAGTATTTTTTGGAAAACAAATAATAATACTGTAGCATTCTGCTATCATTCCTCTTTGAAGAACCAGTGTGTTCTCTGTGCTTAAGCCCCACCCCAAAAAAAAAACCCTGTCATCAGGATAATAGACATGCAAAAGTGACCCAACTCTATAACTGAGCGTAAACTTGATAAGGAACCGAGTAAAATTTGTTGAGATTATAACTTATATGGACAGCAGGAAAACTCATGATTAAATCATCTTTTTCTTGTTCTGCATAATAAGTAGTGTTTTCCAAAGTTTGTAAACATTATATTACTAACTAGAAAGTGGTAGTATATTTTTGTCATGACCCAAAACAAAAAAGTGGGTAAGCAGTCCAAGAAGAGGATTTATATGCTGAGAAAACAAAAGTATTCCCTGGGATTCATGAAGCTTGTGTCAGGTGCAAGCATAGCGTCAGCGTTCCAACACCAAATATGGCCACCAAGCGATCCTGGCACAAGCTGTTCCCATGTGCACTACCTGCATACACTACGCCCACACAGCTCCCGGGCCCTGTATGCTAATTACCCCCATGTACAGCAGTGTAGCATGCAAATGAAGGTATGTAGCGATCCAGGAAGTGGTGCAGGCATAGTATAAGCATGCAGAAATGTAAACCGTAAAAAATCGGTTTACATTTTTGCAAACATAAAATTGGAGCAATGACAGCCGACCAAACACATGTATTATATTGTTAATATATGCCAATGGCTAAATATATAGCCATTGGCATAAAAAAATGTACAAATATAAAATTAACATTTAATATTTATAGTCACACTATCGTGACATGGAAGTGCAGGGCAGCGGTGCACAAAGGGGATCGCAAGGAAAATAGAAAAATATAGAATAAAACCACAATGTAACATATATCATGATTTCCCCATAATAGTCAATGGCAGGCATGCTACACCACACTATGGTGCAAGGGTTGCTAAGGGGCTGTGACAGTGTTATGCGCGGTAGCTAGGAATTAGTAGGCAATGCCATGCAAATGAGAGGAGTAATAGTGAATCACAGATTCCCCACTGGTGTAAGGATGCACCTCACAGCGTAGCATTATAACACCGAGGTGTGCCCTTGAGATAAAGATGACATCAAGAGAGGGGTGTGTTACCTTTGCTGAAAGCACACTGGAGCATTGCTAAACCGGTTTGCCCATAGCCAAGCAAAGCTGCAGGATAGGGGTGTGTTATACTGGCCATAGATTTGCTTAGCTGAGAGTACAAAAGGTAACTGAGTATGCATGTGAACGGAGATGAAGACGAGCTTAAATCCGGTAAACGGGTTTGTGCGGCGTGCACTGGAGCTGAAAAAGAAAGGATATAGTAAAGAAATAAGGAAATGCTGCAGCAGGGAAATTGGAATACAAATGACTAATTGCCACCTAGGAGCCTACAGTGGGCCATTGACAACAGCTAACAAGGCTGCAAGCAGCTACCTGCAGAACAAGAAAGAGGAGGGGCTGTACTGCAAAGAAAACAGTAAAGTGTCAAAGCAGAACAAAGCTGATTTGCAGTATATCAGCTACATGACTGGGTAGGGAAAGTACAAAACAAGAAAGACGGCAGGTGGATGCATGCCTGAGAATGGGAGGGGATCCAGGTTTAAAAGTGAATTAAAGGGCAACAGATTAATCAAGGCAGGCAAGCATAACTGCACAGTAAAGGCCCCACACTTGCAGTACTCATTGTAAAACCCATAATTAAGATACTCTGCAGCTGGAATAGCTCATACACACCCAATGACATCAGCAGCATCCATACCACAATACTATAAAGTGTGAAAGCACCTCACACACACTTGTGTATTCCCATACACTCTGCACCAGTGGTGTATACAGATGGGAAACTTTTAGTATGTACATGTTAGGGGCTGTCATAACTTTGATCCACCAGCATGTGTTGGAGACTGAAGGTGGTGTCGAGGATGAGGCACACAACCACCGCATGCACCAGAGGAGGAGGAGGAGAGTGTTCAGACCCAAGGTAACCTACCAGGGGCTACATGATCTGGAGATAGTAGACCATTACAGGGTGGACAGGGACACCCTACAGCAACCTATGGAGCTGTGCCGGCCACACCTCAGAGCCAGAACAAACAGAGGGGAACTCATCCCAGTGGATACAAAGTATGTGTAAGCCTGAGAATACTAGCTACAGGTACCTTTCAAAGACCAACTGGGGATATCATGGGGATCTCACAGGCATCAGCATCCAGGGTACAATACCAGTTCCTGGATGCCATGTTACCTCATGCCAATGAGCACATATACTTCTCCCGAATGCAGGAGGAGTTGGCCAGCAATATGAGACTCTTCCGCTGTGTGGCAGAATACCTGGAGGTACTGGGTGCAATAGACTGCATGCACATACACATCAAGGCACCACCCGGTGAGCAGGGTAGGTGCTACATAAACAGCAAGGGATATCCCTCCATCAACTGCCAGGTCGTGTGCAATGCCCAGGGCATTATCATGGATGTGTGTGCTGGCAGCCCTGGAAGCTATCACTACTCTCACATCTGGCATGCCTCACAGCTGTATCAGGTATTTGCCAGGGGGGGACATCCCAAATGGCCACCTGGTGGGGGATGCTGGCTATGCACTGGAACCGTGAATGATGACTCCCATCAGAAATGCACACACACCCATGCAGGAATGCCATAGTGAGGCACACGCACAAACCAGAATCATCATAGAGCATGTGCTTGGGATGCTGAAATCATGGTTCCGTTGCTTGGACATATCTGGTGGAGCCTTGCAGTACTCTCCAGGCATGTGTGCCCACATCTTCATAGTATGTGCCATGCTACACAATATGACCCTGCGGAAACAGCTGCAGCAGGGACAGAATGGTGAAAGCCCTCACAGCCCACCACCATTGCCAAGGGCCCCACAGGCACAGATGTACTCAGACCACAAACACCCTGAGCCAGCCCCAGTAGGCAGACAGAGGCATGCCCAGTATGCCCATGCTTTGGCAAGGAGGGAACATATAGCACACCCACTAACAGTGTAGGCACCTAGGGACTGACACATTTCTCTACCTGCACACACAGTAAAAATGGATGGCATGCACACAAGACTACCTGTAAATTGTCATGTATAGGCAGTCTACTGTGTGCATCCAACATAGGCAGGCCTCAACCACTGCATACACAACTGCCATTGGCACAAGGCAAGTCAACACCTGAACAGTAAATTAAGCTCTCAGCATGTGCTGATACTGTATGTATAGGTTCATAGTTTCATAGGTCGGTACGTGGCCAACTGCCAGAGGCCATTCATAAGCCTAGCCAAAATGTGTCAGCTTTTGCCACCCTATTGATTCATTCACTGTCCCTCTGTGGAGCAGAGCCAATGGTGGGATCCCTGGGGTGTATCTGCTGTTCCCCATCCACTCTTCAAGGTTTCTCTTGAAGAGTGTTAGTGAGGGGCTCTGTATAATGTAATTAGGGATGTTGTTCTAAAGTATGGGGAGTTTCTGTGACAGGAATCCATCCCTCCAGCATCTTCCAGTTATTGTTGTGGCAAGGTTCAGCTCACTACAGTGTGTGGCTCACTGTGACATGGATTCCCATAGGTGGAGCATATCCATTAAGCCTGAGTTCGACATGGCTGTGTTGGCCAGCAGAGATCATCTCTGAGTAAACGAGATGCTACTGAATAAAGCAGGAGTTTATTTAGTCTGGCTGCATAGGGCATATGCTTGAGGCCAGTAATCCTCTTGGCGAGGCACATTCGTGGACCTTCCAGCTGTTGGAAGTATCTTCTGAGGTACATCCCAAATGCTTTCTTATACCCTATGATGGGACTGATGAGTGATGAGTAAAGGGGCACTATAACCCCAGTATGTCTAGATGGGAACCCTTTAGTAATCAGATGGCCTGCATAGAAGGATGTCCTAACTACTTTGGAGATATGATTGTCAAAGGAGAGATCACTATCTACCTTAGTCCCCAGATACCCTATTACCTCATCTGTATTAAAGTGGCTGCCACTTATGTGTTAATATGTGGGTGCTTAATATTCCACAATGGAATGACCATGCAGTTAGTGGCACTTAGCTGGAGGCCATGACTTTGACACCCTGTGTTGGTCTCTGTGAGGTCCCTTGAGGGATGTCTGTAGCAGCTGGATTGTCATTTATGGTTCACAGTTCACAGTCATTGCCAAACATGGTCTGCTGTAGTCCACCTGTGTTTGCCTGTACGTCTGAGAAGTATATGTCAAACAGTAGGGCTCCCAGGACTGAGTCCTGTGGGACACCAGTCATGACTGCTTAAGAGTTGGACCTGGAGACTACAAGTTGTACCATGTGGGTTCTGTGAGTAAGCCTGTTGGCAAACCAACCTGTGATGTATGGGTGTATGTACAGGCTGGTGTGTTTACCAATAATACCTGAGTGGGGCATGGTGTCAAAAGTTTTGCCGAGGTCCATGTAGTTTGTGTGAACCACCTCTCCTCTAATCTAATGTCTTGGTGATTGTATGTAAGACGTCAAACAGGTTCAGTAGGCATGAACTGTACTCAACCAAGCTGACCTGGGTTGGGTCACGTGTTTGGAGGTTACCAATGTCTTTGTTAATGAGTGCCATGAGGATGCGCTCCATGCCATTGCAGACCAGGCTAGTCAGGCTTATGGGGTGGTAGTTACCATGGTCAGTTGTGATTCCACCTTAGTGGACTGGAATAACCGTTGGCACGCACCATTGTATAAGCATGTAGCCTGTGGAGAGACTGAGGTTGAAAAGCTTAATTAGATGGGGGTCAGTTTGCCTTGCAGTGTTTGCAAGATGCAGTCTTTGGCACCATCTGCCACCATTGATGCTGTGTTCTGCTGTTAGAGAGGGCCATTTCCACCTGTGTGTCTCTGATGTCTGGGATACTGTACCTTTTGGGTATTGTTGTGGGCTCTTTAGGGGGTGAAGTATGCGCTGAATGTATCTGCAAGGATGTTGGCGATATCAGTAGGTTCAGCATATTTTGTGCTATATTTCACCGGCACAGTGCAAATCTTTGTGTCACCACTTAGACCCTTGATATAGCCAAACAAGGCTTTGTGGTTATCTTTTGAATCCTTGCCTATTTTCCTGTTGATGCTAGCCTTGACTGATTTCATGAGGGACCTATGTATCTTACTAATACTGGTTATGGATGTCTGCCCTTCGTGGGATTTGCTGTTTGTCTGGAACGCTGTCCTACTTCTGTTGTATAGCCTGTTTATTGCAGGGGTCCACCAGACTGGTGTCCATGTCTAGGAGGAGTGAGTCTTGGTTTACCAGTGATGGCACAATCCATACATCCTTGTAGGTGCTTATAGATTGCATTTGTAAATCTGCATGTATCTTGAGCAGTGTTTCCCCTTAGCATGGGGGCTGCAAACCCCCCCACCCCTGTCTCTAGAAGTGTGAATTTAGCTGTAGGAAAGGTATACACTGTGGTTTCCATGGGTGGGGGGAGATGTTTGGGTGTGGAAACAGTGAATAGTTCATGGTCAGATCTAACCAGTGACTGGTTTACCTCTGCTGTGGTGCACCTGTCGCCCATGTTGGTGATTACAACTTCTAGTATGTTTCCACCCCTCTTTAGGGAGTTTACCACCTGATACAGGGCATATGAGGTGATAAATTCCAGGAAGCGCTGGGCCTGGAAGTGAGTACTTGAGTAAGTTTCCCAGTTAATGGTAGGGTAGTTGACATCGGCCAATGTCAGGATGTGTGGTAGGACTATCATGTTCTCCACTGTCTCCAGGTAGGTGGAGTGGTGGTCCTGGGCCATGGAGAGTGATCTGTAGCAGGCCACAGTTTACATTCCAGTTGTGGCTGACGTTAGCTGAACATGGATGATTTCAGAGGAGTCATGTTGCCCCACTAACCTGGAGGTGTAGGTATCCCTGGTGAATATGGATACACCCCCTCCATGTCTGTGTCAGTCCCTGTTCTGTGGGCAAAATGTGTGGCATGGGTTGTAGTCTGGTAGTGCTGGTGTGCTCTCAGGAGCCTTAAAACAGGTCACAGTTACTGCACAGATGTTGACGTTGTCTATACTGAGGAGTGCTGTGAGTGCATGCATTTTGTGATCACAACCCCTGGTGTTGAGTATCATAACTCTTATTGATTCTGATATTGTGCTGTTTATAGAGCTGGTATTCACCTTTGAGACTTTCCTAAAAAAGGTACCATGGGGGGCACCAAAAGCCTTGACCAGTATTCCAAAGCCAAAGGCTGACACATAAGCCGGTTTGGTATTGTTGCATTCATGTTTCCAATCTGTGCTTGTTTCTCATCTCTCCTGTAGGTAACCTACTGGTTCAGCAATAGAAAGCCTTAAACTTATACAAGTCTTATAGATTCCAAGATAGGCTTTCAGAGTGATTAAGTATCAGTGTTCTGTATGTTCTTGCTGTACTTAACTGTTTCCTGACTACATGGTGATTTCTCACTGTATATTGTGATCTGAAAGTCTGTTTATTCACATATTATGGCTGTGATGGCCTGCATTTTAGAGGTTCACAGATAGGTAGCAGGCTATCTACCCAAGGGCAATTAGAAGCATAGCTACAGTGTGTTGGCTTTCGCTGCACCATTGATGAAGTAACTGAGCCTCTGTCAAGCACAGCCAATGAAGCAATTCCAGGCAGAGTTGCCGGAAGCTGTTGAAGACTGGGGTGATGGAGGGTGATAGGGGCACTTAGTGATCTAAAGAGGGCATGTTAATGTGACAATCAACACCATTTATTTTCCCCAACAGGTCTTTCAGCTATCAAACTGGACAGGCTCCCCCACCCCCTGGCTGTATGGTTCTGGGACACATGATCCCAGGGGTGTATATTCTGTTACCCATTCACACAACAGGGTTTGCCTTGAAGTGTGTCAGTGAGGGGCTATGCCTAATGTAGTTAGGAATATAATCTATTGTCTCTCATTTCATTTGTTGTATGTTTTTATTTCAAGAGTAAGTGAAGCTCAGTGGGTTTGGGTGCCTCCAGCCTTTGTTTAGCCTAGCTTACACATAGAAATCATATAAATAGGAAATAGGAAGAAGCAACGTTAATGTCAAAAGTGTAATGGTTACAGCATCTGCATAGTATCTGTGCATTCGAGGTTCAAATCCCAATAAAGTCAGGGTTGTTTATCATGTTAAAAAGTATACCTTAACCACAGCTTGCATATATAGGTAGTATTTGTCTGTATAATAAACATTCGAAACACCCATATAAACCCATGTGTGCTGGAGAGTAAAGTCAACAGAAAATGTAATGTTATGTAAGCACATAGTGAGATGTTACTTCACTGAAATGTATATATCCTGAGTAGTTAGCGGATGTGGCCGTGTTTGCATGCACAGGTTATATGTTATAAAGTTTATTTAACTGTGTTTAACTGCTGCTTTAATGTCACACAAACACTTTTAAACATCCTTACAACTGCTTAAATGAGTCTTATTCTGGAGTAAAAACATTTTTAAAGCATCGCAGGTGATGAACCCTCGACCATGCACACTGTAGTCATGGGACTTACCACTAAGCCATCTGAGGTGTATATATGTTTCTTGGTCTTTAGACTACACCTTATACCATATGCATTACACAGTAATGACCACAAATGGGACAGTCACTTTGTGTACATATGTACAGTATATTGTAATGTACTGTAGTTTTTAAACCAACATATACAAGTCTACATATGTATATGTATAACTGTTACAAATTAATACGAAATATATATATATATATATATATATATATATATATATATATATATATATATATATATATATATATATATTTATCTACAGTTACATCAACAGCCATATATATAAACATCTATGAACACACTTTGTGACACAGAAGTAATCCAAAGGAATTGAAGTGTACACAACACATGCAGCTCTGGTATTATAACTATTAATATTAACCTAATTCACCATAAAAGGGATGGTTGTTGTGTATGTGAAGATTGGGGTGGGGGAGGAATGATGGGTAATGAAATCATGAAATCATGCATCAAGGAGAGACTGAATCGGATGTTCAATAAGTGAAATGGAGGGGTATACATGGAGTATGGGGACAATATAAAAAGGACACAAAACAGGAACCTTTCTCATCCATAATACACCCTGTCATGTCACATTGCAACACCTAATTTCACAAACATATGAACATTAACATGTATCAGACATATGTACACTAACTGACTGTCACGTTTGTTTTCAGTAGTGAGGAATGCCTGTAGTAAAATGTATATTCTAAACACCATAACATTTGTACATATCTCAAATGCCTTAGTGGTAAAGTCAATGATTGGGGTGTTCATGGTCCCGCATTCAACACCTGCAAGGGCTGTTAATTTATTTTGAGGGCCAGAATAAAGGCTGTAGGATGCAGGTGGATTAAAGCAGTTGTAATCGGGTTTGCATGAGTTTGCGTGATGGTAAGCGGTGGTTAAACTGAGAAGCGTTTCACAGGTTTAACCTTTGCTTAACGTTGCTCAGACCACAGGCAAACCTGCTTACAACCACTTGAATGTGCATTATTCACACATTCTCTACCAGTGTCTACTCTGATAGGTAAAGTAATAACACCTTCCAGGATTAGAACCCATAACCATGAACTCCATTCTCAGAACAACCTACCACTAAGCTACCTGACATGTACCTATGCCAGGTATGTATGCAGACAGGTTAAAACACAAAAGGGAGGAATGTGTGGAAATAGGGCAAACCGCTATGTACCCAATGAAAGGTGTATGCTCATATATATATATATATATATAGAGAGAGAGAGGGAGAGAGAGAGATAGAGGCATGTTGATTTATAGAGATATACATATATATGTAGATATATAGATAGGGTAAAAACATCTACACATCTATGGAGGTACAAATAAACGTATGCAATAATATATATTATATGTTAGATCTATACACACACACACACACACACACACACACACACACATATATATATATATATATATATATATATATATATATATATATATATATATATATATATATACACACACACACATCCGCAGTGGTGGTGCTACGGTAGAGTTGTAGCCTCACAGTAAGATGCTGTCCAGTTTTATTCTCAGCTAGAGTGTCTTCTGCATGGAGACATGCATGAATGGGCATACCTTCATTGAAGATTGTGTGTCAGGGCTGGTAACTTGGCATGTAAAAATCAACTACCAATCATTAGCAGACAGGAGTTCCGCTGTGACGACCCCTAACCGGGAAAAGCCGAAAGACACAAACAAATATATATATATATATATATATATATATATATATATATATACACACACATACGTACATACATACATGTGTGTAGACAGCATCTGAAGTGTTCATATCTGAGTATAACATGGACCATAGCAATCACAAATTCTGCCCCCCCCAAACAATATGAACATAACATATGAAGAGTATATGCCAATACACTATTACAAATATAATCTATGGACACAGTCACCAACACAACTGCAATGACTGCAAATATCCATGACAGAAATGCACAGACAGCTTTCATTTTGCAAAACTTTATTACATTCCTATGTATTGCCAAAATGGTTCAAGGACTACATGCTACACAGGAAGCATTTAACAGTGCCTTAATGAATCAGCCTGCAATTACCATAGTATTAGTCTACTAAGGGATAGGTGTTCACATAGGGAAAAAATGCCCACACACATATAGAAGATGTATAAAAGTGGTTCCTACACACCTGCATCTGCTATGTACACCTGCCAACATCTCCTCCACACCCAAACTAATTACATCAATACATACTGTCATACCATAACCAATTATTCAACCACAGTACGACATCTGCTGAAACCTTAACATACCTGGACACAAACACACTAACATGGCTCTATGCAAAATAGTTGCTATTATACAGTGGAACAGCTGCTGATGTTACAGGATTTGTTTGAACTAATCCCGTTTCAGAGGGTTGAAAGGTTCGTACACCAGGAAGTGTTACCGATTACTGATTATCAGCACAGTATGATACACATTAACACCAACTAAAGATGTCTGGTAAGCACACTGTAAACCCCCTAACATTATATGCATAGCCTTGAGCTGGTCAAACATCCTGGCCAGACTGAAACATATGCAGAAGTATTAGGCACAGACAAACCCTGCACAAGTAGCAATGTTCAGAAATATAACAGCAGTACTCACATTTAGACCAAATCCTCTAGGCATTACACACAATATATTAGTGTTCGTCTCCATGCAGCTGTTGCAACAGATTTCAAACAACACTTCCAGGCTGTCTTCCTCACAATTAAGGCAAAGGGACAACGCCCAAGTGGAGTACTCAATTATACACCACTGTTGCCATGGTATTGGCTAAGGCAATAGTTGCGCAGCTGATGTGCATGTAATTAACTACTTTGGAACACCAATTGGTTATCAAGATAACACGTTACTGATCGTAACTATAAAAGGTTGCCTTGTCGCACATTCAAACCATCTGTATCTACCTCTAGAACAGCACAAAATACTGAAACACAAACCAAAAATGAGTAATATACCAGTCGATTATACCACCAAATACTAAGAAGGTATGTATAATGTAGTATGTCTGTGTATGTAGTACCTGTTCTGTAGGAATTACAGTGTAATCAATGCATATAGTGGAAATAGCTATCTTGTAGCGATGTATTGTTGAGCAGTAGTAATGCTTGTAGTATTCTATGTGTGTACTGCTGTAGTTCACAAGGCAAACTCCTCATACACTACAAGGGATTATATATATGGGCTTGGAACTCACCAGTTTGCTTCCAGCCACTGTCAGTGTCAGAGTTGGTCCAACAAGTATGTGCTATAACAGGGGATAGTATATGCCGATATATTGTAACAGTAGACATATGTATGGGTGTATAAGTAAGATGAACATGTCAAAGGTGGGCTTACTGTGCAAATATGGTTTACATTGTGGGATATAATGCCAATAACTGTGTAATGTACAGTATTTTAGGCAGATCTGTATTCCATTTTTCATAGCATTTCTGTTATGTTTTGCAAACATTAGTTATTTCTATTGGCAATTACAATACTCAATAACAGGATACATATCACTTGTATTCATCTGACAGTTTAGCAGCATGAAAGCAAAGATAATTGGAAGAGCTAGGTAACTATCCATGCACATAACACATGTAATATCCACCTCTCTAGTATCATTTCAAGCAATAACAGCTGTGCATGTGTACATGTTATGCAAATGTGTCGTGACCCATGTTACAGGGCTGGGCCAAATGGCTATGTGTACACCTACATAGAGTGGATATTGAGAGTAGAGATACACTGGTTGAACTACCAGGTTTGTGTAGCTTAACTTCTCATTGCCAACCTAACAGCCGCTTGCACATACTGTATGTAAGGTAGTGCACAGTACTGGTAATGAAACAGGTTGCATATCCTCTTTAACTCCAGTGTAACATTTGCAGTAGGAGTGTAAGATGTAGGAGACTGATGCCCATGTGTAATAGCTGCTTCATAGGTGATGGCTTACACTATCTGATTGTATCCTGATCATGTTGATAATGGCAACAGAGTCTATTGATACATGACTCTGTTTGGGGAGTGGGTGTCTGTGCCCAGCAGAGCTCATGGTCCTGGTGGATATGTAAGTATATACCCAGAAAAGGAAACAGACCTGTAGACACTTGCATCATCTGTAATCAACTATCAGGATGTGATGTGTTCCTCAGAGGAGGATTGCTGCTAAAGGTAGCTTCAATGTTTCCATAATAGCCAGTGTTGTCACGTCCATTACACAAATATTTACATGTGATCATCACTGTCTAAAACATCTTCATAAGCAATAAGTAAACTAAATACAGTACTTGGTACTTGTAGTACTGACTGCTCATACAGGCATGTCCACTAGTCAGCTACTGGTGTTTACTAATGTCAGCTTTGTGTATGTGGCCATCCTAGGGGAATGTAATCTCTATGTCATGTACACTGCCAAACCCACCTAACACCACACCCCACACATTGTCTTGGATGCAGCTACAGGGGTAAGCTGAAATGCAGTCCAGTCTACAGCCATGACTGGACTGGACAGTCATGAGGTGTAGGTTAACACATGCATCTCATCATCACAACCAATACATACCCTTACCAAAACACAGTAAGGACACCTACACACACTACCAGAAATCACACACATTCACAGATGCGTCTAAGCATCTGGCCAAACAAGTGACCTCCCAAGCTGGAGTAGACAGACAATGAAATACACAAATTGTATGACATAGTTTGCATAATTGTGTCACTCCTCAGAACACATGGCCGGAAACATGCCCAACAGTACTCATTTGTGAATGCAAACTCTAGCATTATGTTACACACCAAGCTATACGAGGGCATACATACTGTCAGCTGCCTGTCTGTCATGATTAGCCACATACCCATGCACTTAGACCACCTTTTGAACTATACACATGGCTCTGGCATATTCCATGTTGTTGTGCAGGACCTGTGATGCAGTAGCCTGGACTGCATGGAACACATGTAGGAACTGTCAGGTCTTGTAGCCCATGCAGGTATGTCCCAAGGCCTGGGTAGCATTCTGCCATTGGCCAGAATGATACTGCAGTACAGGGAGAAAAGGATTGTATTCCTCAATTGTCAAATGTAGGGTGCAATTCAAAGGGTATCCAGTATCTCTTTTCCTGGGATAACATGGTTGACAGACCATGATGCTTTGCCAGACAGGGCCTGCACCTGTCACCTCTGGGAATCTGGATACTGGCTAGAGCCCATGCTTCCCCTATAGTGCCTTCATCATGCACAGTTCAAGTTAAAGTCCACTGCTATTACAGGGACAGCCAAGCAACAAACTGTGGGTCTCGCTACTCAGTGATACATGTCAGAAACACAATATGGACTCACATATGTCAATCCCTAACATAGAGAGCATATCTGTGCAGTGACTGAGACATGTTTCAACGCTCTGGAAAGCACACCTGCATGACCATGTTATAATACATACCTCACCTCTTGTCCATTATCCTTTATTCGAACACACGGGCCACAGGTGTGTCCATATTCCTGAAGGATACATACACCTCCACTCTACTTGCACTTGCATAACTTCAGTTGCATTATGCTGAGCAACTACCTTTGTGCCAAAGTGGAATCCAAATTGCACCTTGCCACAGAACACCCACCATGCCGCAGAATTCCCAAATTTCATATTGTGCTGTAATGGGGAAGATTAGGTTTGAGACAGAAAACCATAATAATGACTACTCTCAACTATTCCATTATGAACTGGGAAGACTCCTCATGTGCCAACACCTGCGCTCAATGCATGTTGGATTCCATCAATCCCAATGACCTGGAATACAATAGTCACACAAACAGGGCTAACAGTATGCTACACATAGTCAGTCCCCAAAGCTAATGTTATGCGTCGTAAGATCAAAGTGGTGACTGTCATGGCACCCATGCAGATGGACATTGCATGTGCAAATGCTGAATCCTATACAAATGAACCTTAAGCAGTCACATACATGCAGGGATTTTGCCATTGAAACAGAACCAAGATTCAACCAAACACAAGCAAAAAGGCATACTGGTGATACCCTGCCTTAAACTGTACCACAAAAAGTAGTGACTGTTGCAAGAGTGAACAGACATGAGTTGAGATGATCCCTGTTCAGCTTCAGTAGATGCAGATACACCATGTAAAACCACACAAAGCTACTCTGAAACTAATCAGCCATATATTATGAGGCCAACCACAGAGCATTCTATAGCTGTGTCATGAATCATAATGGCAACAACAAGACCTGCAGTGTTGCACAGCACTATGGCATGGGAAGTACTGCACCTACAGAAATAGCACCTGTTCATCCAGATAGGGTCTTGGAGAACCTAAACCTACTCCCACCCCCCAACAGGTACACATATTTATATATCTGTGTACACTATAGATCCCCTGTAATAGCAACTATGCAGGTACAAGCTGCCCTCTCTAAAGCCATACATACAGCTTTCATGGGACCCGTCAACATCCCAGGGTGTATCCTACACAAATGTAAGAACAATTTGCTCTCCATGTACACATCATGTTCTATCATAGCTCCATATCAGGCTGTGTACACACTGAATGGTGCACAGCAACAGTTATCACACCCCACAAAGGGGGAGACACCACTGATAATGGGAAATAGTGCACTACTACCCTGCTAAGTCTGGTCTGTAAGGTCATGAACCATGATCAACTTATTTGATGTAGTCAGCACAGATGTAGATGACAGTAAGGTTGATTCACACAGCATACCATGACCTTGCCAGGTCTTAGGACATCATCATCCATACTGTGTTCCAGCTACACTCAGTAAACTAGGTGTATATTCCTATGTCAAAGGAGTGGTTGGCAACTGGACTACTGGCAGAACCAACACTACAGAAGGTGTCTGACTAATACATACACATCAAACCAGCTACAGTAATACAGGGTTCAATCCTGATACTCACCCTCTTTGTTATCTATACCACACAGACTAACACAGAAGGCATCTGCCTATTGATGTTTGCAAATGACTATGAACTAGGAGCAATAGTTGACTCAATGTGTGCTGTGGTCAACATACAGAAGGGCCTTTGTGGGTCAGATGTGTGGTGTGTGATGTATGGCCACAATCTGACAGCTAAGTATTGCATTGTCATCCCCTATGTTAAAAATCCTGTACTTATGAACTACCACCTAGGCAGCGGTCAACATAATGGAAACTGTGTGTGTATGGGATGCAGCTGGACAGCAGTCTTTCCTTTGATAGTTACTTCACCACACCAGTCAGCTAGTCATATGTGGCACCCCTAATCATGACAGGGTGCCATCCATGAATATGGAGATCATTGTTCAGTCATACTCAACACTCATGTGACCCATAATAGATCACATATTTCCTTTAAGGGTTATTGCCCATGTTCAGCTGGCCTACACTGCCCTTCCCAATCCCTAGCTCCACTATGTAGCATGCAGCCTACCCTGAATAAAGCCATGTCCAACCCAGAGATGTCGGACATGCTACACTTAACACATCCTAATTCCAGATAAGCACATACTTCATGAACATCTACCTTTCTAGTACAAGGATCACAAATGCCTGGCAAATCTCTGTCCTATACACTTTACATACTCCTGCCATACTATGCATCCCTGTCCAGCAAAGCTGCACATTGCCCCTCTTTGTGACATGGTGTGATGACTGCATGGCAAATATATCAGTAACCCTGTGGATCAGTTCTATGGCACTACTTGAACTGGCCACTGAAACTTACCTATCTGTTGGCTACAGCTAGGTAACCTTTCAACCTATGCTCATAAATGTCCCAGGGCATATAGCCTACTAGTTCACTAGAACCAACCCTGCAAATACCATCAAGCTAGCTATTGTCCCGTGTGTTTAACATGTGCAACACAGGTAATACATGGCAGGATGCTACACAGCTGTACAGTGCCATGTAGATGTATATGGCAAAACACATACATGTAAAACATTCTATGAGCAAGTCTGCAGGGTCACAGGTCACATCCCTTAAGGCTGTGTATGACTAGATATGTGACATATACAAGCATTAAGGTCTATTGCATTAATGTGAACACATCCAGGCATGTGCTGAGAGGTAAAGACACCAGTACAGGCAAACAGACATGCCCACATCAAGACAACATCCACATGGAGTATGAGCAATGTCATCACTTGACACACACATATATGGTGATAACATCACATCACCAGTAAGTGTCAAATGTGTGTGAGTTAAACATGTCAGGGGTGTTAGTGTCATGTAGATTTGCAAAGACATATTTGTAATCTTAATAAATGTGATACACATGTATGTTCAGCTGTACTTCTATACTTCCCTGTGAGTTACTGTGACCTGTCTCCATCATTATGTCTTCCAGGTATGCCATGTGCTAGACTGCCAGCATACACCCACTTGGCGGATGAGGTCCTCATCCCATATCTCCTCGACAGCCATTTAATACTTTTCAGCCATGTGCCACAGGATGCACAGCAGCAGGATTCCTTGTGGGAGGAACTCCGCAGGAGGGTAAATGATGTTGGCAGCCACAATTGCACCTATCAGCAAGAGCGCCAACACTGCACCGACATCATAAGATGGGCAAACAGTGTGCTAATGCAATCACCAGGGAACAAGGTGCAACAGGTGGGGGGCCACTCACCCAGCCTCCACTCACATGTACCGAGGAGCTACTGGCCAACCTGGGGACACCTGCAGACTTCGATCCTGGAGTTGCCTGGTAAGTCAGTACTGCACATATAACACAACTATGTTTCACAAAGTTACATGTGTTACTGTACAATATGTAATGTAACATCATATGCAAGGGATGTATGCACACATGCCACATACTATAGTCTGCTAGTCTATGTATGCACAGATGTGCATACTCCATAGTATAGTGTATTGTACTGGCTTATGTACTAACATGGACATTGTACCCTGTAGCTATCACATAGGTGTTGATGATGATATTACTGCTGTGACACTCCTGTTTAGGTACCTCTGGCATTTTGCAGTGACAGCAGCCTGTGTCAGGTGAGATTGTTATTATTTACCAGGCTTGATAATGCACAGATCATATTAATTGCATGCTATCTGCCATAACACACGTACACATAATGTATGGTGGTCCTGTTAATATACACAATAATCTGTTCACCTGTGAGAGAGGGGAACTTTGAGCAGCCATCTGTCCCTGGAGGAGTGGTTCCAGCCCAGAAGTTAATTAT
>NC_056732.1:1104525173-1104603180 GCF_019279795.1 Protopterus annectens
AAGGACCAGTTCTTAGTAGGCTAGTGCCTACTAAATCTTGGAGGTTGCACTTGTAAGAAATCTTTCACAGTTTGCATAGATTTAGCTTCATCTTCCATCTTTTTTAAAATTTCTTCAGCCTTATTACCAAAGAGACGGTCCTGTTGTAAAGGAGCATCCAGCAATTTTGCTTTAACATGATCAGGCAGAGTTTGCTCTTTGAGGCAAGCATGCCTTCTTAGCACAGAGCCAGTTACAGCAGCCCTGCAAGAAGCCTCCAAAGAATCAAACCCACATTGCAAAGTATGTTTTCCAACTTGTTCAGCTGAATGCAATAAATCCTGTAAATCTTTAGTTTCCACACAGTCAGAAATTAACATCATTTTCTGTTTAAGCAGTCCCATGATATGCTGCTGGTATTTAAGCATATGAAATTGACAGTTTAAAGCCCTGATTGCCAAGGTTGCAGAAGTGTAAACCTTCTTACCCATCTATCCAGCGCTCTGTAATCTCTATCAGAAGAGGTAGGATTTTTAGCAGTAGAGGCCTTAATGCCCTTGGGTCCCCGAGAAATAGTTTCAGGATCTGCAATAGGATTTTTGAAAAGGAATTTGTGGGAGTCAAGAACCCTGTAGTATCCGTCAGGCTTACAAGGAGCCGGAGACGAGAATCAGGAGCCATACTAGATTCTGTAAAAACATAATCAACAATGTCTAGGACAGGAGGTATAGCCAAAGGCCTATGTTGAGGAAGAAGAAGAAAATCCCTAAGTCTCTTTTTAGATTCAGAGAAATCCTGACTTTCCCAGTGTAAATGTTCCCATAAGGTATGTAAAGTTTCCCCAAAAGAAAAATCCTCGGGGAGAAGCAGAAGAAATGGAATCTTCTGCATCAGAGTCCTCATAAGTAGGTATAGACAAATCCTGTTCATTAGAAGTGTCAGAAGAAATAGAACCCAGTTCAGAAGATTCATAATCAATGTCTTGCCTAGGCCTGTTAGAAGGGGGGCGGGTTGGCTACCCCTGACCAGAGTAATTAAATTTTCAGCCATTTTGATCATTTGTTTTTTAGGCATAGGGGCCTGCACATGTGGCCCAGGCGTCGGTTTTTTAGACATAGATTTAGATTTTGGCCTTAGTTTTGAAGATGGCGTCGGTCTAATAAATTAATCTGTAGGCCTGAAAACACCCTCAGAACCCGATGCCTGCACAGCGGCTCCGGACCCATCTAAGGTAGAGACATCCACGGGTTCCATAATTGAAGCATCTCGCGGCATACCGGACTCCGAATGTGTCTCAGTAGAGGCCTGCAAATCAGAAGTACCAGGTATCAGGGGCTGCGAAAGCGCCTCACTGAGTACCGGTGAACTGGCGACTGGCTTAGGAGAAGCGTCGTTGGCAGTTTTGGACCTAGACGGCCAGTCTGTCTTTTTCTTTGCATTTTTTAGGTATTCCGGTAGTCGGATTGCTAACCAACATTTCTGGATAATTAAAGCGTGAGCCAAAATATTTAGAAGCAAAAATATACCTACGTTTAATAGTGCATTGATTAAATTTAGCACAAAACCGACAGCAAGGCACGTTGTGATCAGGGCCTAGTCGAGGAATACAGTACAAATGAAAATCCTTATGAGGTATTTGCTTCCCACAAGTAATGCAATTATTAACTTTTACTGACATTTATAAGGAGCAAGAAAAAGTTTCTCCAATGGGGTACTTGGATTTTTAGTTGAAGACTTTGGTTCGAAAACGAAAATTTCAGGAGTCAGCCGACAGGCACTTGCGAACTGCTTCTGCTTCGGGCACCGCGGGTCAAGAAAGACTGATGTAATGGCATTGGCTGCATGTTTTATACCCCTGATGACCTGACGTCATAGAAGAAGGGACAGCAACTGACGCAGGACCCAAGACTTTGTTAATCAGGCCGACTGAGGGCAACCTGCCAGCAGATTACCCAAATGTAATGACTGCAACAGTGAAACACGAAGAACATCGGGGGACATCGTGGTCTGGGCCTAAACAAGTGATGCAGTACGAATGGAAGTCTCTGTGTGGGATTTGCTTTCCACAGGCGAGACAATTGTTAACTTTTTTGGACATCGGTTAGTGCAAGAAAAAAGGACCCCCCAACAGGGTACTTAGCTTTAACGGGGTACTTAGCTTTAGATGTTTTTAGCTGCAATTCAAACTCTGGTAGCGACCGACCACCACACTTGCAAACTGCTTCTGCTATGGGCTCTACGGCAAGAAAGACTGATGTCATGGCGTCGGCTGCCTTGTTTTATAGCGCTGACGACCTGATGTCAGTCAACAAGCGACAGCAGCCAACGCAGAAAAACAGTGACTCTGGTATTCGGGCCGGCCAAGGGCTACCACAGCAGGGATAACCCACAGGTGATGACTGGAACAGTGAACGACCAAGGGCTACCACAGCAGGGATAACCCACAGGTGATGACTTCAACAGTGAAACACGAAGAACATCCTTAATTCCACATATGGTAAAGAAAGCAAATGGAGAGGATGGCAACTACTTCCATGTAAATACTGCCCTCCATCCAGGAATTTCCTGTGTACAGAAATGAGTATTTCTCCAGTATCAAAACCATTCAAAAATAAATCCAATACTACTACTACACTGCCATATTGCAACCCATCAAAAGATAAATTATACATATTAAGTTGTAAATCAGCAACAAATTGTGTAACTTCATAAATTTCATTATCAAACATAAAATGATTACTTAAGACAAAAATGTACAAGTTGCACAATATAATGAGTTAATGGACTGTCACCCAAAAATTGATATAAAGCCTGTATTCCATCTGCATGCCTAATACTTGTATAGAGGCTTCTTACATCTAAAGTGACTCAATACATATTTTATCCCATTTTAACATAGAAATCTTGTTCAAAAAGTCAAAACTATCTTTAATATAAGAAGGAAGTTTAAGAACATATGGAAGTAGTAACTGATGCAATAAACACCCAAAATTATGTAAAAAAAATATTTTTTATATTTTCTTTGTGGTTGTGTTTATGAAAGTAAACTGAACATGTTCTACTAACACCTTGAAATGCAGAAGTGCTTGTCCTCCTCCTGGATGAAAATATGCAAAAACAGGCATTCTTCAAATCTCATACTGAGGGTGGCTGACAACGCCTTGATTGTTGCAGGAAGTGCTTTACAAGCCACCTTGAATTTGGCTGCCATCAACACATTTTAAATTAGAATACAACTAGGATGGGTCTTCCCACAGCCATCCTTTTTTGGGACAAAGAACAGTCTCAAACAAAAACCTTTTACTTGCTCTATTACATTTTCTCTTTTGATTGCAATGCAAAGTAAACCGTAAAGCATCATTTAGGTGAGTCAGTTCCACCTGGTCTGGAGGCATGTTAGTCATCCCTAATTCCCCGAATTCTATTTTACAGCTTGTTCAAATCTATCTTACCAGGCTCACTCTTACAATTTTTGAGACTCAACTAGGAGTCTTAGAATTATTGAAAAAAAATATGAAAATACAAGAGTACATTAAATGTCCAACATCACTGTTCACCTTTAAAGTTATTTTTTCTAGGGGGATTTGCTACCCCGGAAGCCCAAATGCACGTTATTTACATATACTAACTCCAAGATTACCATAGCTCAAAGAAAGGGAATAACCCAAGAAATGGTGATCTCAGACTTACTACATACAAGCCTACAATTTCACTCATTAAGTCTCACTATTCCAGGACTTGTTAACGAGCAACAGATTTACATATGGTTATTCCCTTAACCACACATGTGAAAGACAGCATCCATTTGTCCTGAAGAATGAAGATGTGAGGATGAGGGCTAAGTGGCTGCACAGTCAAGTACTGCCATTACTTAAAACCAGGGAGAGGAAGTGTAAACTCTCTTCTCCAGTACATTCCTGCTTACCCTGCTACCGCCACTCTGGGCAGTTTCTTAAACACCCTCACTTATCTAAAGTGATTAGCAATAGCTGTTTCTATAAAAGCCATACAGCTCTGTAGGGTAATACCTACTGAACCTTGAAATGGTACAAAAAAGTTGCTTAACAGACTCCATTAGAATCTCCTCCCCCTCTTAGCTTCTTAAAAACGTATTAGGAAAGGGGGAAGGAACAAGGTAACAAAACAAAAAAAACATATGCCCAACAGTTGCCCTTTATCATCTGGGATGTGCTGGATTTTTGGGCAAGTATTTCAATAAAAAATGCCCCTACAGCTTGACTCCTACTGCCAGCAAATGTTAATACAACCACATTTAACAACATGCTTTCCCACCTTAAAGACCATCTCTATTAATCTACATTGTGTCCACTTCCAGACTTTGTCAGAGATTTCACCTGCAAGGTCTTCTAGTATTTGCTTGAGGGCATCTTCCTGTTATTTTGTGAATTTGAAAATGAATGTCTATTGCAACCAAAGTGAAGGAAGGATAAACCTGCTTTCATAGCTGTTCTATAACACCCCGACTTCCTTTTCAATAGGGAGAGTAGTGAGACCTGAACAAAGTCTGGATCCCCTTGCATTATGTAAGGATTCTACTGCTGGGGCCTTGTATAAGGTATTTACAGGTATCCTACACACTGAAAATTATAGCCAAGCTTAATAAATGTGGGAAGTTGGGAGTCCAAATCTAGAGATGCAACCTGGAATATCAGCAGCACAGACACAGATCCTCGATCTTCAAGACGCCTTTTGTGTGAGACAGCAAAACAGTCTTCAACTCCTACATAAAATGCCTATCATGAAAGGGGATGTCAACTAGGAGAGAAACCAACAAGCTCTTCAACCAGTCTCACAGCCTTAGGGTGAAGAGAAATACAAAATGCCCCAAATTCACCCCCACCCAGGTCTGAGTCAGAAGAATCTGGAGGAGGGGAGTCACTCCCACTATCCAAGGACTATATGGAGATCAACTTTATGCCACACAGCTACATACAACTGAATAAATCTTCAATAACTGGAAGTGGCAAAAATCCAAGTCAGTTCTTAGCAGGACAGACATCTGTCCCCTGGATAACATTTGAGCTACAGACTTGCCCCTTTGGGAAGACACCAGCCTGGGGACCAGGATTACCATCCAGTGGGCCACCCATAGCCTCCTGCACTAAAATACTGTGGATGGCCCTCTGGTAATCTACAGTATCCACTATTTTGGTGGAAGAGGCTATGGATGGCTAGCCGGTAATTCACACCCACCTGTACTAAAAAGCAGGAACTATTATACAGGAAAAGTGCCAAATGATGCAACCACAAATCAAAGCAGGACTGATGCCAATCACAATTACCTGGAATCTGGTGGTCAACCTGGAGGACTTGCTCACTTTACAAGTGGTCTAGTTAGGACTAAGGAATAGAATTCCACTGCCTGCCTCCAAAGCACCAACGACAGAAGGAGAAAATAGTAGTAGTACAAGTCTATAGGAAGACACAGCAATACCTTATCAGATGTAATACAATCAGGCCTCAGTGGTGCTGCCATAGTCACTATAATGTGAATGATTTGTTGGTTATTTTATGATTCTTGTACTCTTTCTTTGATTAAATGTTATGCCAGTGACTGTTAGAAAAAAAAACACTCCTATTGGTGGAGGACTGGATACCTTCTGTGCCAATGCCGAGCTTCCTGTGCTCAAGGAAAGCCAGGAAGGTTACAAGCACAGAGTGTCATTCCCACAGTTAGGAATTCTGGTGCTCCCCAAGTCAAAACAGACTGCACGCATCTCTCTCAACTGTCCAGAATTTTGCACAATGTCCAGTTTTTTGCCTCATATCTTTGGTTGGTTCCTTATACAAACATGTTTTCTGGCAAACCACTGAGAATTGAAGTCACTAAATGACATTCATGGGAGTTTCAGAAGTCACATCCTTTGAATAGAAAATGTAAGCTAATGCAAAAAAGTACAGTTTTGTACCTACCATAAATGTAGATGTCCGATAGACATGCAACTGCAGTCATAACATGTGGGTTGTCCTGCCTCAGGCAGCCCTCGGTCGGCCGGATTTCAAAGTCTGGGTCCGACGTCAGCTGATGTCGCATTTCTCTCCGACGTCAGAGCGGCTGGAGTACATAAGCATCAGCCGACGCCATTTTCTTCAGTGTTTCTTGCCCCAGATGCCAGGTGCCCTCCAAGGAAGGCTGTAATCAAATTGGAAGACAAGAACAGGATTCCAAACAAATACATGAGCAATAAAACAAATACACTATAACAGATATCCCCAGCTAAGAGTAAGGGGGATAGGAGTGGACCCTAGGCATAGAGGGGTATGGAGGGAGGGAAAACCCGACTGCAGTTGCATGTCTATCGGACATCTACATTTATGGTAGGTACAAAACTGTACTATGTCCTTCAAGAATGCAACTGCAGTCATAACATGTGGGTAGAATACCATAGCTTAGCTGGGGGAGGAGGTATGCTCTAGGAAAGAGATGGTGTGGCAATCAAACCCTGCAGGGACCGCCGAAGCAAAGCCTGCTCTGGATCTGGAATATAGGGGGAGATTGTAGTGTTTTGAGAATGTATGCACGGAGCTCCATGTAGCAGCTTCTAGAATGTCCTTTGTAGGCACCCCTCTTAAAAATGCTGTAGAGGTGGCTGTAGCTCTGGTGGAATGTGGTCTGACATAGGCTGGAACCGTCTTCCCATGAAAGGAATAACAGAATCTGATGCAATGTCCAATCCATTTAGAAATGGTCTGTTTTGAAATTGCTTTTCCTTGGACTGCAGGGGCGTAAGCTACAAAAAGCTGCTCAGACTTCCTACTGGCCTTGGTTCTGTCCAGGTAGTATCGAAGTTGTCTATCAATGTCCAAGGTATGTAAAAGTCTTTCCCCCTTATTCTCAGGATTGGGGAAGAAAGCAGGCAGATGAATGGCTTGATTTAGAGAAACCCTAGATACCACCTTTGGCATAAAAGTAGGATTGGTCCTCAATGAAACCCTGTCTCTGTGGAAAATAATAAAGGGTGGTATTGCCATTAGGGCCTGTAGATCCGAAATCCTTCTTGCTGAGGTAATTGCCAACAGGAAAGCTGTTTTCCATGAGAGAAATTGCAAGTCAACTGAAGCTGCTGGCTCAAAAGGAGGTAGAGTCAGTTTCTCTAAGACAAAATTGAGGTCCCATGCTGGCACTGGGGCCTTTCTTGGTGGCTTAATGTTCTTGATTCCCCTGAGGAATTGTCTTAGTAAGGGGTGAGAGAAAACAGGAGGATCAGTGTTGTATCTAGCTGAAATAGCGGATGCATGTATCTTTATTGAAGAATATGAGAGGCCGCTCTGTAACATATCTGCCAAATATTCCAAGATGAGTGGGATGTTCAGTAATGATGCATCATGTCCCTTGCTGGTATTCCAATTGCTGAATCTTTTCCACTTTGCTAAGTAAACCTTTCTGGTGGATGGTCTTCGAGCCTCTGTTAGTATCCGCTGAACTTCCTTGGAGAGAGATAAGCTGAAGTTATTTATGGGATCTCCCAGGCTGTTAGCTGCAGTGTCTGAAAGTTTGGATGTAGTGTTTCGAAATCGTGTTGAGTCAAAAGTAGAGGCCACTGAGGGAGGGCCCACCTCCTGGTGTGACATATGCTCCGTAGTAGTGGGTACCAGTGCTGTCTTGGCCAATCCGGAGCTATTATGATTCCCTTGGGCTTCTCTGCTTTGATCTTTAGTAATACTGAGGTCATCAGTGGCAGAGGTGGGAATGCATAGATTGCTAGGGAGTTCCAGTTGAATGAAAGGGCATCTATTTTCCAAGCCTTTGGATGGTATGTCCTTGTGCAAAATTTTGGTAGAGGATGATTGAGGTGAGAGGCAAATAGGTCCACTTCTGGCTTGCCCCATGTGGAAGTGAGTTGTCTGAAAGCCTTCGGATGTAACCTCCACTCGTGCGGATCTGTGAAATTCCTGCTTAGGCTGTCCGCCAACACATTGTCTTTTCCTGGAACAAACTGGGATTGTAACTGTATGTTTAGACTCAGTGCCTTCTCCCAAAGCTGCATTGTCAGTCTGCAAAGGGGGTAAGAGTGGGTGCCCCCCTGCTTGTTTATGTACCACATCACAGTGGTATTGTCTGTCCGTATCATTAGATGGCCTTGCTGTAGTTGGTGTTGAAAAACCTCGATACCATGCATTACTGCCAGCATTTCCTTTTGGTTTATATGCAGATGTGTTTCCTTTGGAGACCATTGTCCTTGTATACACCTGCCTTCCATGTGCGCCCCCCATCCAAGGTCTGAGGCGTCTGTAGTCATGGTCTGTGTTATCTGTGGTTTTTTGAAAGACATACCTGTGTTTTCTTGGCTCACCGAGGCCCACCATAGAAATTCCTTTTGTAGGCATGGAATGAGTGGTATGATTGTCTCCAAGTTGTTGCTGTGTTGAGACCAAATGCTTTTTAGGTACCATTGAAGCTTTCTCATGTGTAGTTTTGCTAATGGAACCAGTAGAATGCAGGATGCCATGTAACCCAGGGCCTGTAGGAATCTCCTTGCAGTCATCTGGGTGAGTTTTGCTAGACCTTTGAAGTATTGAGTTAATTTTTCTTGCTTGTCTTCTGTCAGGTAAGCCATCTGAGAGGCTGTGTCTAGTTTGGCTCCTAAGAAGATCATTTGCTGGGATGGCTGCAGTCTTGACTTTTGGAAGTTGACTGTGTATCCCAGAGCTTGAAGTAATCGTATGACATATTCCAGGTTTTTTGTCAACATCAATTTGTCGTCCGCTTGTACGAGGCAGTCGTCCAGGTACGGGTAAATTTGTATACCCTGGAGCCTGCAATGAGCAATTACTGAAGCCAGGCATTTTGTAAATACTCTGGGCGCAGTAGATAAGCCAAATGGCAATGCTGAGAATTGATAATGCTCTGGCCCTGCAAGAAATCAGAGGTATCTTCTGCAGCTGTGTCTGATAGGGACATGCAGGTATGCCTCCTTGAGGTCCAGAGTAATCAGCCAAGACCCCTTGCCCAGCATGGGAAGGAGTTGCTGTAGAGTCAGCATTTTGAACTTTGGTACTATGACAAAGGTGTTTAATGCGGACAAGTCCAGTATTGGTCTCCATTGAGATTCTTTTCTTGGAACAAGGAACAGTCTTGAGTAAAACCCCTGTTCTTGTTCTTGTTGTGGAACTCTTTCTATTGCTTTCATTCGAGTCAGCAGAGTGATTTGCTTGATAGCCTCTGCCCTTTGATGTTGTGGTAGATTTGGCATGCCCTGTTTTCTTGGTAAGGTATGAAAATGAAATCTGTACCCTCTGTCTATAATGTCCAAAATCCATTTGTCCTTAGTCAGTCTGTGCCAGTTTTCTGCAAACAGAGATAATTTCCCGCCCAAGGGAGCTTCTAGTTGACCCCTGGTAGGCGGTAGCAGAGGAAAGTCATTGAGTTTGTGGTTGCTGGGCAGGTGAAACCCCTGCGTCACTTCTTTGGTTTCCTGGCTGCCATTGTCGTCCCCTGTAAGGGCCTCTGTATTGGCCTCTTCCTCGGCCACGTCTGTTCTTACCCCTTTGAAACTTTTCTGGATTAGGAAAGGACCAGTTTTTTGAAGGCCAATTCCTACTGAATCTGGGGGGTTGAACCTGGAGGAAATCTTTCACAGTCTGAACTGATTTTGCTTTTTCTTCGATGGTCTTTAACACATCCTTAGCATTTGCACCAAAAAGCTTGTTCTTTTCCAAAGGTGCATCCAAAAGTTTTGCTTTTACATGATCTGGTAGAGGTTGATCTTTTAACCAAGCATGTCTACGCATCACTGCCCCTGTCATAGCTGCCCTACATGAAGCTTCCAGTGCATCATATCCACACTGCAGGAAGTGATTGCTTACTTGCTGAGTGTTATGTACAGCTTCCTGCAAAGTCTTCCTGTCTAAAGGATCAGGAGAAGCTAATGTTTTTTGTAAATCTTCTAAGAGATAATCCTGATATTGGAACATGTGAAAGAGGCAATTTAAAGCTCTCATAGATAAGGTAGTGGATGTGTAAACCTTTTTACCCCATCTCTCTAATGACCTTGCTTCCCTGTTGGAGGGCAAAGGATTTTTTGAGGTGGAGGCTGAAACTCCTTTAGGCCCCTGTGAAATAGTTTCCAAATCAGCAGTATGGGCCCTGAATAAATGGGAATGAGTTTCTGGGACCCTGTAATACCTGTCTGGCTTGGCTGGAGCAGGAGGAAGAGAGTCAGGGGTAGCACTAGAATCAGAATACAAATCATCCAGAACATCAAGTACAGGGGGAATAGCTAAGGGCCTGTGCTGAGGCTTCTTAAGGAAAGTCCTAAGGCGTTTCCTAGAATCAGAATATTCCTGACCCTGCCACTTGAAATGTTCCCTCATGGTGTGCAGAACTTCCCCAAAAGAAATATCCTCAGGAGGGGAGGCTGAAGGTATGGAATCTTCTGCATCAGAGTCCTCATAGGTCTGGAAGAGCTCTTCCTGGCTATCAGAGTGGACAGAGCCCTCAGAGTCTTCATCAGAAGGAGAAGGGTCAGAGGGTTCAACCCGGGGCCTTTTATCAGGAGGCGGCTGGGATGCTCTCTCAGGATGGGCCTGTGAACCTCTGATCATGGAAATTAAATCAGCAGCCATGGACATAATTTGTGTCTCCGGAGTCGGCTGAGGTAAGGATTTGGAAGCAATATGCTTAGTTTTGCTGGCTGCCTTAGCCCTAGTGTAGGCCTTAATAGACATGGCCATAGGAGGCCTGGCCGCTCCACGTGGAGTGACCTTGTCTACAGCAATGGTCTCGGGCATTTCCTCGGTTCCGGTATCCGGAGGAAAGTCTATAACTGGCGTCGGAGTAATATCTGGAATCGGAGTCGTCGGTAATGGGGTGTCTTCGGTCCGGAGTGGTGGAGAGACCGTCTCAGAGGGAACCGGAGCACTCACGCTAGGCTTTTGCGTGGAGTCGGTGGTAGATGCGGGCCGAGGATGTCGGTCCCGGTCTTTTCGCTTTTTAGGAGTTTGCGATGTCGGAAGATCCGACGGCATGGTGTAAGCAAATTTATCGCCGAAAAAATCTTCAGCGAACTCCGCCTGGCGCCTGAGAGTGCGCTTGTTGAAGCGAGCACAGGCTACACAGGCCGAGACGTCGTGGTCTGGGCCCAGGCAAGGGAGGCAGTAAGAGTGGAAATCCTTATGAGGTATTTGTTTACCACAAAAAAGACAATTGTTAACTTTTTCAGTAATTTCTGACATCGGCTGAGGCAAGAAAAGGTCCCCAACGGGGTACTTAGCTTTTTTGATGACTTCGGTATCGTAGAATACAGGAGCTGACCGACCGGCACTTGCGAACTGCTTCTGCTTCGGGCACCGCGCGGCAAGAAAGACTTAAGAAAATGGCGTCGGCTGATGCTTATGTACTCCAGCCGCTCTGACGTCGGAGAGAAATTCGACATCAGCCGACGTCGGACCCAGACTTTGGAATCCGGCCGACCGAGGGCTGCCTGAGGCAGGACAACCCACATGTTATGACTGCAGTTGCATTCTTGAAGGACATCCAATCACATTTCCAAGTTTATAAGAGCAGTGATTAAAATCTGTCCCTGATTTTGGGTCTTTGTCCTCCATTATTTTTGTCTGTCTAGAATTGCTGTGCTAAGAGGTTGAAAAGCATGACTGCAGGTGATGTTTCTGAGGCAGAATCTCTCTTAATTTGTAAGCAGTTTTTTTTCTTGGGAGATCAGGAAATATCTTACTATAACAGCAATATCAATCACATTTCAACACAATTAATGCCCTGGACAAGAGGATTCAACTCCACTTTGGGCAAATCAGAAAGTTCTGAAAAATCAGTCCAGAAAGGTGTATAGCCATCTTTGATGGATTTTCATGATTTAATGAACTGTACTGTGACAGTGATCTTTACAGTGGGTATTGTCAGACACTTTAAAATTCTTCCTTGGTCTGCAAAGAGGCTGCTGCTTTTAGTATTGTCTGCATATAAAAAAAAGTAGAAAATGAAGAGATGGCTTGAAAAAAATCACAGCTTTCACACACACTGGTGTGGGCCTGCTTCCTTTTCAAAAGGTTACCCCATCATGTTCTAATATGGCTAAATGAAGAGAATATACTTCTTTCTTCCCCACAGAAAGGAACATCCAGAATGGAATTTCTGAACTCCTTAAGAACCACCATATCCAAGCCATCCAGCAGCTTGCGGTTCTAACTAAAGGATCCGTACAAAGCTGCAGTGGGCAAAACAGAAGCTCATTCTGAAAACAGCCAGTCTTGACACTTTCATCCATCACTGAGCCAAGTCTCAAGGGAGAGAAGGACAACTCCTCCAGAGCATGACTCACTAGGTAGGACTCAGATATAGACAAACAAGATGAGCAGTTGAGCACTCTGAGACCCCAACTGGCAGATGCATAAACTCTCTCTACCAACTCTACCCACAGCATTTAGTGCTCTTACCTGAAAACAAGATGGCAAAGTGGTCAGGCCTGTACTACACAGATCTATCAGTTTAATGACGCCTGGTCAAAGACCTGATCCATACCTTCATGGTGCTTAAAGAAAACTGCATTTTCCAAGTTCATATGAGCACACTGTGTGTGCTTATAGGCAACAGCTATAGCATTCCCACCTTATCCCTGCTTCAACCTAACTCATCACCCCTTAACTTTCTCACCACCTTCAAGTATTTACCTAATTTTATTACAATTCCCCCTTCTCTCCTTTTCCATCAGTACTAAATACTGTGCATACATTGTATCTAAAAGTAATCCTACAACTTAATCCTATTACATAGTAGAACCACTACCAGTACCTAACTCTACTCCTTTGTTATACCTCCGATTTTAATCAACCTATCAATGCTTATTCTGTTACTATTTTTGAACAGCAGCAAGGAGAGAAGATCAACACACAAGTATTTTACTTGCACTCTACAATGCAGAACTTGAAAATGGGTACATTTGCACCAGTGCTTTACCAGTCAAAAGAGAATGAATGAATGAATGAATGAATGAATGAAGTCCTTGATGACTGCCTTCAAGATGGATGATCCAAGGTTTCAACATGCTTCCCAAGGTACACCATTAAGGGCGATTCATGAGATGAAGACAGAGGGGGCTCTAATACAGTCCCCATAGAGGACTTCACAGTCTTAAAGTTTCTTTAAAGGAAAGGTAATAAGGGGGGGGGGTGCGAAAAGTCATTATCCTTATCCACTTTGGATATTTCCACCCAGCAGCTTCAAAGACAACTTGTGCACATGTTCTTGCAATGACAATTACGATGGGTGCACACTAGAGATAAGGTGTTAAGGACCTAACATTCCACAGCACGTTTGCTAATACTGTCATGGAGACAATTTCCACACTGGCATCAAGCCACAATCCCTCACAGATGTGTTTCCACAATCACAATTCTAGTTCCACTCAAACAAACTTCAAACATCTGTCTGAAGTCTAAGCTCTGAAATGCAAGCCATGGTGTAAAGCAGGAACTAGTAAAACCCACCCTCATCAATTTGATCCATGACAAATACTCTAACCTATAGAGGTGTAATTCAAGCCATCACTCAGCATGACCTGTTAAGTCTGCAGCATATCTAAGCCAATCTAGCAGAGGGTTGAGAAGGGTATGCCATCCAAAGATTCTCCACATTCAATACATAAGATGAATGCTCAATGCAGAGCATGGACTTCCTAGAGATGTACCTGCTGCTCTCTGGAAATAACAGCTTATATTACATTGAAAAATTCAATCAGGATTATAAAATTCAAAGAGTAAATTCAAACCCATTTAGTATTCATTAAGGAGCCACATTTAAGATTCCAATACTCAAGGAACAGCAGCATTCAGCTAAGCTGTTTTTTTATTACATACATTCAGACCAGCAGCAGCAACAAAAAACAAACCAATGAGCAAAGACAATCCATTTTAAACTTACAATTATTTTAAAAATAATTAACTTGGAAACTGCTTTCATCCATTATGAATCTGTGCATACCAGTTACCTTTTATTTCCTTGGTAAACTTGACTCTCTGAGAGTCTGTTAAAGACTTCTGCTGTTCTTCAATGCTTTTAAAATCCAGTACTTCACACATAAACTCGATTACTGGCTGAGCTTTGTAAAATGCTGTGGCAGACACTAAAAATATGGAAAAATGATGCAATATAAGTTTTAATCATGAGTTTAAATCTGTAAAGTGATGTGACTTTTACATTTAAACTGGTATCTAACATAGAAATCCGACTGACTAAAATATGCAGACAATGTGATAATGGTCCAATTGTCTACTTGAACACTCTTCAATACCAGGTTCAGCTCTATTTGCAATAAAAAAAATGCTGTTACAGAAATCATTACTTAACTGTTCATACTGTGTGCACAATAACACAGGTAGGTGTGTGCGTGTGTACAACAAAACTTTGCTGCACACATACAATTTACATCAAAACAATGGCAACAGTCTAAAAGGAGGATAAATGGGAATATATTTACAGATTCAGGAACAAAGATACAAACTGGGCCATTTTTTTCATGATAGCACTCAACACCAACAGAGAGGCTTTCAACAGACCATCTTTCTGACACCAACATAATGGCAAAACAGAAGTAATTCAAACAAAACTGGTCCTCAATCAATAAACTCCTCTCACCAGGAACTTCCAAAACACCTTCCCCTCTAAATGCAGACCCTGATACCCCACAACAGACTGCAGATGCTCTTAACTCATTCTTCACAGAAACTATTCAAGCACTAGCTAAACAACTTAATGCCAACAACTTCTGTCCTCTAAGTAAACTAACCAACTCCTCTTTTAACTTTTCTCTACAACCTATCTCCACATCGTATATTCACAGACTTCTTCTCAAGCTAAAACCATGCACCCCCTCTGCTGATAAACTCCCTTCCCTTTTTCTTCAAAAGGCTGCTAAGGTTGTTGCATATCCTATATCTATTCTTATAAATAGGACAATTAGTGAAGGAATCATACACGAAGTTTGGAAGGTATCTCATATAATCCCTCTTCACAAAGGTGGAAACTCTACTGACTACTCCAACTATAGGCCTATTGCTCTCCTCTCACCTCTGTCCAAAATTATGGAAAAGTGTATCCACCTTCAACTTGTACAATATCTCTCAAAGCATAACATAATAGCAAACTGCCAACATGGCTTTAGACCACATCACAGTACTACCACTGCCCTGCTTTCTTTTGTAGAGACTATAAACCAGAACCGAAACAACAACTTACTCTCTTCTGCCCTCTTCATTGACCTCTCCAAAGCATTCGGTATGGTAAACCACCCCTTATTACTTAATACTCTTGAATCCATCTCATTTGATCCCCCAGCTATTAAATGGTTTAAATCTTACCTCACAAACAGAAAACAAGCTGTTCTCTGGGATAACCACATCTCGTCTCTCCTGCCTGTTTCCATTGGGGTTCCTCAAGGCTCTATCCTCGGCCCACTTCTTTTCTCCCTCTTCATTAATGATCTTCAAACAATAATCCCTCAAGCAACCTGCATTCAATATGCAGATGATTCGACACTCATTTGCTCAGCTCCATCTACCCCAGAACTAATCTCTCTCACCCAAAAAGTATTCAGTACAGTAGAAACATGGTTCTCTAGTGCTTCCTCTTACTAAATGCCAAAAACCAAACTTCTTCTTTTTACTCCCACATCTAGAACCTCCCCCTTACATTTCTCCATCTCTTCAAACAGCGCCACTGTTATCTTACCCGACACTTCAACTAAATTGTTAGGTATTACAATTGACAATAATCTCTCTTCGACCTACACATTAACAACTCCATAAAGCTAGTTAACAGAAAGATAGGATCCTTATATCGAATCAGACCTTTTCTTACACCATCTACCAGAACAAGGATTGCTCACTCTCATCTTATTTCAACTCTTCTATATGCTGCGCCTATCTTCACTAACCTCAAAAAAACCAGCCTTAACAAATTGGCAACCTGTTATAATAACATTGCCCGCTTTGCTACTGGTAATCCCTATAGAACTCATCACTGCCTCAACTTAAAACTTCTAGGCTGGCCTGAGTTTCAGAACTATCTTTTAATCCATCAACTCTGCATTGCCCATAAAATACTATACCAACCTAATAATACCCCCATACTCTCACAACTCATAACCCCTTATAAAAATCTCAACGCTCTCCGCTCATCCAGCAAACTTCTGACAAGTTCAACAAAGTCAAATAATAATGCTGGTGACTCTCTATTTACCAATGCTATTGGGACAAAATGGAATTTGTTACCCACTAGCATAACAAAGATAACTTCATTGCCCCTTTTCAAACAGAACATTAAAGTGCATTTCCAAAATCACTGGCTTTGCTCCTGTAATAAACCTGATTAGTCTATCACTATTACTACATAATAAAACCATTTCTCTTCTCCTTTCTACTCTGCATGCTTTTTGTCTTTCTTTTCTCTTCCCTTTACTTCTCTACATGCTATTCTGCAGTGCATCCACTTTTATTTTCACCACTTTCTATTCCCACCTTTTTTATTCTCCTTACCCTCACTCCTTTCTATGTTAATCCAATCAGTATTTTTTCAACTTGTTAATTGAGAATTGAACTGTATGGAGTGTTTTTAGTAACTAACTCTTGTAGTAGTTTTTTTATATATATAAGAGTGTTATCTTTTATTTTTAATGTTTGCTTGCAAACTATTACTAACTCTTAGATTTTCATTATAATGAGTACTGCTATTACATTTTTGTATGACAATTTTTTTTTTTTTTTTTGTATGTAAATTTTTTCATCTCTGAATGTATCTCACTCTGTGGAGCTTTTCTCCCCGGGCCTCTACTGAAAATGGAAATTTCTCCAGCTAGACTAGCCCGGTCAACAAATGTAAAATAAAATAAAATAAATAAAACGCAACAGTAATCACTCCTGAAAGCACCTGCCTACGTCTGGGAGTGCAGTAATATGAATGACTACTAAAGTCTGCCAAACTAACAATGATAAATAATACAAAGGCACTTTCAGGCAGTGAGAGTTGCGTGATACTATGCTATACGTCCATCAAGCCACAATTCAAGTTCCACTCAAACAATCAAAATAAGTGGCTGCCAGAAGAATAATACAACAATATGCAAATGAAATAGCCTGTGTGAATGTACAGTGATAACATGCCTAGAACATAAACAAGTTAACATTTGGCACTGTTTGGAAGCATGCTCTAAAACTGAATCATCACATCATCCATTTTCAGTATTTTGGAGTGTAAACCAAGTGCCCCCCCCCCCCCCCCCCCAATAAACATTCCTCTTTACAGAATGGTACAATTATATAACGGGCATGCAAAAGTAAAGTTCCTAAACCTCTTAAAAAATCAACACTGTTAAGTAGCATAACATTTACTAGTTTGCCTAATGTCAAGTGATAAAAGAAAAAAAAAAAAACATATGGGTTAGTATGGAGTGATTTAAAAGAAACAGTGCAAAAATGTATTTGGACTCCTCATGCTCAGATGTGAAAACAAAACAAAACTAGTACACCTCTGAGGGTTAGCAATATCAGACAGTCTTACATGTGTTTCTGGTAATCACCCTGAATACCCTTGATAACCAGCAAGTGAACATTTACAATGAAGACCAAAATATCATGCAGTCCATACACAGCATTACATGAATAAGCAGGGTAAACAGCAGCAAGCAGAGTGAGGTTTTATTCACAGTAACTCAGTGTATCTGTGCTACCAGAATAAAAAATTGCTTAATATGTACCGTATGCAATTCACTGCATAACATCAAGCAAATGAGTCTCAACTTGCTAATAGTAGCTACAGAATATGCAAATGACAAAACTAAACATGATGTAGCAACTTAGAAATGTATACAATTATCACAATGACCTGTGGTGATCAACAATTTAAGTGCCAGGATTTTCCAGTGTAGAGAAAGTGCAGTTGTGTACACTTAGCATAAATGCACATGTTCAAGTGTATTCACTGTTGCAGTCATTACGTTTGGATAATCTGCTGGCAGGTTGCCCTCAGTCGGCCTGATTAACAGAGCCTTGGGTCCTGCGTCAGTTGTTGTCCCTTCTTCCATGACGTCAGGTCGTCAGGGGTATAAAACATACAGCCGACGCCATTACATCAGTTTTTCTTGCACCAGATGTCAGGTGCCCCCCAAATGTAGAGCAAAATATATATAAATAATTTAAAACACAAAAATATACCTCCAAACAAAAGCAAATACACCAAAAAGGCTTTTAAGTGTAGTAAAAGAAAGGAGAAGCATAGTAAGAGAAAAAAACAGGGTGTTGGAGGGAGGGTAACCAGGACTGCAATAGTGAATACACTCGAACATCTACAATTATGGTAAGTGTACCCAACTGTACTATGTTCTTTGTGTTTCATTGTTGCAGTCATTACGTTTGGGTAGATTCCCAAAGTTATGGTTGGGAGGATGGAATTATACAGCATTAGGATTGGCTATAAGGCCGTGCAAAACAGTGGTGGCAAAGCCAGCTCTGGATTTAGAGATAGTTGGTAAATGATAGTGTTTGGTGAAAGTATGAACTGAACTCCAGGTAGCAGCTTCAAGAATATCCCTGGTAGGAACACCTCTGAGAAAGGCTGCAGAAGTAGATGCAGCCCTGGTGGAATGGGATCTGATCCCCTGGGGGATAGGTTTGCCATGGTGCTTATAGCAGTAAAGAATACAATGGCTTATCTATTTGGAAATGGTTTGCTTTGAAATAGCCTTTCCCTCTGCCCCTGCAGCAAATGCTACCAGCAGTTAATCAGATTTTCTTTCAGATTTAGTCCTGTCCAAGTAAATTCTAAGTTGTCTGTGTACATCCAGTGAATGCAGAATCCACTCCCCCCCTTGTTCTGTGGTTTGGGAAAGAAAGTTAGGAAATGAATGGTCTGATTTAGAGCCACAGTGGATACCACCTTGGGCATGAAGGATGGGTTGGTCCTGAGTGACACCCTGTCCGCATGAAAGATGATGAAAGGCTCCACTGCCATAAGGGCCTGTAATTCAGAAATCCTTCTAGCTGAAGTGATTGCTAAAAGGAAGGCCGTTTTCCATGAAAGAAATGTTAAGTCTGCAGTAGCAGCTGGCTCGAAAGGAGGCAGAGTGAGTTTCTCCAATACAAAGTTAAGGTCCCAGGCAGGGGTTGGAGCTCTGCTGGGTGGCCTCAAGTTTTTGGCCCCTCTGAAATACTGCTTTAGCAGAGGATGAGAGAAGAGAGGGGGTTCTGTGTTGTAATGAGCTGAAATGGCTGAGGCATAGATTTTTATGGAAGGAAAAGACAGGCCCTTGTGAAGCATCTCAGTTAAGCATTGCAAAATCTGAGGTAAATTGAGCACTGCTGTGCTCATCCCTTGAGATTGATTCCAGGCACAGAATCTTTTCCATTTGTCAGCATAAGATTTTCTAGTACTAGGTCTTCTCATCTCCAAAATGACATCCATCACAGGTTTGCTGAGGGATGCTAAAGGGGAATTTAAGTGATTAGCCAAGCTGCAAGATTTAATGTTTGGTGTTGAGGGTGCAGAATTTGGTTGTTCTGTTGAGACAGTAAGGAAGGTGTCTGAGGCAGGAGCCATGGAGAAATTTGGTACCCACTCCTACGCAGTCTATCAGAGTGTTGGCGAGGCCAGTCTGGAGCAGTCAAAATCATTTTTGGTTTGTCCTGTTTGACTTTTAGTAGAACTTCGGAGAGCAGAGGCAGAGGAGGAAAGGCATAGACTGATAGGCTTTTCCAGCTGAATGATAGAGCATCCACTTTCCAGGCTTTTTTGTGATGAGTTCTTGTGCAAAACTTGTCCAACTGGTAGTTCTGGAGTGAGGCAAAAAGATCTATGTCTGGGCTCCATTTGTGCGTCAACATGTGGAAAATCCATGGTTCCAGTCCCCATTCGTGTGGGTCCATCAGATTTCTGCTTAGTTTGTCTGCCAAAATATTCAACTTTCCTGGCAGAAATTGAGCCTATAAGTTGTACTTGATAGCTCAAGGCCATGTTCCACAATGCCATAGCTTGTCTGCAGAGGGGGTAGGAATGTGTACACCCCTGCTTGCTTATGTAACACATAACTGTGGTGTTGTCCGTCTACCAGTAGCTGTCCTGGATGAAGGTAGTCCTTGAAGGCTGGCAGTGCATTCTGTACAGCTAGCATTTCTTTTTGATTGATATGAAGGTGCATTTGATTTAGGCTCCATTTGCCCTGAAAGCACTTCCCTGCCAGATGAGCGCCCCATGCATATTCTGATGCAGCTGTAGTTAGAGTTTGGGCAGCAGCAGGGGGTGGTGTGAATGGCAGTCCCTTGTTTTGGTGGCAGGCCTCTGCCCACAATAGGAACTCTAGTTGCAGGCAAGGAATGACAGGAATCGTTTCCAGGCTGTGACAATGTTAACTCCATAAACTTTTTCAGTACCACTGAAGTTTCCTCATATGCAGTCTTGCATATGGGATTAGAAGAATGCAGAAAGCCATGAACCTCAAGGCTTGCAGTATTTATCTTGCAGATAGCAGGGTTTTTGTGGCCACCTGTTTGAAGTCACCAAATTAATTTGCTTTTTCTGGCGTAAGGAAAGCCATGTGGGCAGTTGTATTCAAGCTTGCACCCAGGAATGTAATTTTTTTGAGAGGATACAAATTGTGATTTATTTTCATTTATAGTGTACCCTACACAAATTAGAACCCTTTTTACAAACGCCAGATGTTTTAGAAGAATGGCCTTGTTTTCTGCCTGAATTAGGAAATCGTCCAGGTATGGGTATATATCTGAATATTTCTTTGCCTGCAAAATGCAATTACTGGAGCCAGGCACTTTGTAAAGACCCTGGGCGCAGTAGATAAGCCAAAGGGCAGTGCAGAGAACTGATAATGCAAGTAGCCTGCTTTGAAGCGGAGGTATCTTCTGCAAGATTCCCTGATTGGGATATGCAGGTAAGCCTCTTAAATCTAGAGTTACCAACCAGGCATCTTGCCAAGCATAGGAAGTAACTGGTGAAGAGTCAGCATCTTGAATTTTGGAATGTCCAGAAATGTGTTTATAGTAGATAGGTCCAGAACTGGACGCCATGATTCGTCTTTTCTGGGTACCAGGAAAAGTCAGGAATAGAAACCTTGTCCCTTTTCCTCTTCTGGAACTAGTTGAATTGCCCCCATGTTTAGGAGGGAAAGTAATTGTTTCTGAGCCTCTGCCCACTGATTTGGGGGCAGGTCTGGCCATCCGTTTGGAGATGGCAACGTCTGGAAATGAAATCTGTATCCCTGGGACACTATATTTAAAACCCATTTGTCCTGGGTTATAAGTTGGGCGGCTAAGAGGTAAGTACTCGGTAATTTTAAAGGAAAGTCATTGAGGCTGTTTACCACAGGGAGGTGTCTTGTTGTTCCCAGATTTGGAAGCAGAGGCATCCCATTATTTAGTTTTGAAAGTCCCTTGGGACTGAAACTTGGTGCTTTGGGAATGTCTGGGTTTGGCTTGAGGGGCTCTGCAAGGAACTGGAAAGGACCAGTTCTTAGTAGGCCAGTGCCTACTAAATCTTGGAGTTTGTACTTGTAAGAAATCTTTCACAGTTTACAAAGATTTAGCTTTATCTTATATCTTTTTTAGAACTTCTTCAGCATTATTGCAAAACAGACGGTCCTGCTGCAAAGGAGCATCCAACAATTTTGCTTTAACATGATCAGGCAGAGATTGCTCCTTAAGCCAAGCATGCCTTCTAAGCACAGACCCAGTAACAGCAGCCCTACAGGACGCCTCCAAAAAATCAAAACCACATTGCAAAGTATGTTTTCCAACTTGTTCAGCTGAATGCAATAAATCCTGTAAATCCTTATTTTCCACACAATCAGAAATTAACATAATTTTCTGTTTAAGCAGTCCCATGATATGCTGTTGATATTTTAGCATATGGAATTGACAGTTTAAAGCCCTGATAGCCAGGGTTGCAGAAGTATAAACCTTTTTACCCCATCTATCCAGCGCCCTGGAGTCTCTATCAGAAGGGTTAGGATTTTTAATAGTAAAAGCCTTAATGCCCTTGGCCCCTGAGAAATGGATTCAGGATCCGCAAAAGGATTTCTGAAAAGGAATTTGTGGGAATCAGGAACCCTGTAGTATCTGTCTGGTTTACAAGGTGTCAGAGGCAGGGAATCAGGGGTCATACTGGATTCTGAAAACACATCAACAATGTCTAGTACAGGAGGTATAGCCAAAGGCCTATGCTGAGGAAGAAGGAAATCCCCAAGCCTCTTTTTTGATTCAGAAAAATCCTGACTTTCCCAGTGGAAATGCTCCCTTAAAGTATGTAAAGTTTCCCCAAAAGAAAAATCCTCAGGGGGAGAAGCAGAAGGAATGGAATCCTCTGCATCAGAGTCCTCATAAGTAGGTATGGACAAATCCTGTTCATTAGAAGAGTCAGAAGAAACAGTCCTGTTCAGAACATTCATAGTCAAGTTCAGCCCTAGGCCTCTTAGAAGGTGGAGGTTGACTACCCTTGATAAGAGTAATTAAATCTTCAGCCATTTTAATCATTTGTTTTTTTAGGCGTAGGGGCCTGAACATGTGGCCTGGGCGTCATTTGTTTAGACACAGATCGAGATTTTGGCCTTAATATTGAAGGTGGTGTCGGTTTAATATACAAATCTGTAGGCCTGAATACACCCTCAGAAGCCGGTGCCTGCACAGCGGCTCCGACCCATCCAAGGTAGAGACATCTGCGGGTTCCATAGGTGATGAAACTCGCTGCATACCAGACTCCGAATAGGTCTCAGTAGAGGCCTGCGAATCAGACGTAGCAGGTATCAAGGGAAGAGAAAGTGCCTCACTGAGTACCGGGGAACTGGCGACTGGCTTAGGAGAAGCGTCGTTGGCAGTTCTGGACCTCAATGGCCTGTCTCTGTCTTTTTATTTGCGCTTTTTCAGTATTCCGGTAGTCAGATGGCTAACCGACGTCATTTCTGGATAATTAAACTGAGAACCGAAATATTTTGAAGCAAAAATGTACAGACGACGGATAGTACGCTGATTAAATAAAGCACAAAACCGACAGCAAGGTACGTTGTGGTCAGGGCCTAGGCAAGGAATACAGTACAAATGGAAATCCTTACGAGGTATTTGCTGCCCACAAGTAATACAATTATTAACTTTTACTGACATCGGTAAGGAGCAAGGAAATGTTTCCCCAATGGATACTTAACTTTTAGTTGAACACTTCAGTTCTGAAAGTCGAAAACGAAAATTTCATGAGTCAGCCGACCAGCACTCGCGAACTGCTTCTGCTTTGGGCACCGCGCGGCAAGAAAGACTGGTGTAATGGCGTCAGCTGCATGTTTTAAACCCCTGACGACCTGACGTCATGGAAGAAGGGACAGCAACCGATGCAGGACCCAAGACTTTGTTAATCAGGCCAACTGAGGGCAACCTGCCAGCAGATTACCCAAACATGATGACTGCAACAGTGAAACACGAAGAACATCCTCTGCTTGTTTGCAATGCTAAGAATACCGTGTTAGTAAAAAAGCACGTTAGAGCTTGTCTTCAGAGGAAGCTACCCAGCAAGTCCCGTGTCATGGTCCTTCAAATCATAGATGGATCTGCCACAGTGCCTACCAAACCATTCATTTCCATGACAAAGACTTTTTTTTTTTACCCTGCCCTCCCCAAAGTACCAAGCCCAATGGCACCTCTGCCAGCATTCAATCAGCCCATTCATTCTACAATCATGCGACCCAAGAAACTCCAGGTGTGGTGAAAACCCTATGGCCCCACTTGCTGTCCAGGAATCCCCAATGTGTTCATCCACTCTCACGTAGGTTCATAGGTGTAAGCTAGACAAAGTACCTGTGACCCACAAATTTGATTTATATAGGGGGTTATTTACCGACTGCCTCTGTCCATCAGAGACACATGCACTAGACTAGGGGTGAATTTCCAGTTACTCATCCACTAGTCCAAGTTGCATTTAAATAGGTGCTTCACATGGATGGGGAGAGCCTGTTCCAGAGAATTGGAATTCTCTAACAAACATATCTATCTGTCCAACATGTCTTATTTATTTTGCAAGTAATTTAATCTAGTAGTGCTGATGCTATTTGTTTTGCAGAAGGTTCATCGAAACAGGGTCTAGAGATGGCTTGTATGCCAGATCATCACTTATCAGAACTCTGTATGATGCAAAGAAAAGAGATGAGGCTTTGGGGCTATTAGTGTAAGGCATTGTGTTTACTTTTGTGGAAATTCCAGATGCTGCATGTATCCAGTCAGGTACATACTAAAGGAGCATTATACTCTATGATGGGCTTGATGAGAGCAAAAGGACAGTTGTGTACACTTACCATAAATGTAGATGTTAGAGTGTATTCTCTGTTGCAGTCATCACACTTGGGTTATCCCTGCCAGGGTAGCCCTCAGCCGGCCCGAATATCAGAGACTTAGTATTTCTGCGTCGGTTGCTGTCGCTCCAGGACTGACGTCAGGTTGTCAGTAGTACAAAGTAAGGCAGCAGACGCCATTGCATCAGTTTTTCTTGCCCCAAAGGTCAAGAGCCCCCCAATAGGGAGCTAAGTTATGGTGGAATAACACCACCAGTAAAAAGTAAATACCAATAGTCCTGTAAGGAGTGAGGAAGAGAGAGAGACATGGGGGCTGGAGGGTGGGAAACCAGGACTGCAACAGTGAATACACTCTAACATCTACATTTATGGTAAGTGTACACAACTGTACTATGTTCTTCGTGTTTTACTGTTGCAGTCATTACACTTGGGTTGATTCCAAAGCTGAAAAATGGGTGGAGGCAGTCAAGAAAAGTTGGGGCTGGTTAGTATGCCCTGCAGGACTGTGGCTGCAAAGCCCGCCCTGGATTTGGAAAAGATAGGCAGGTGGCAATGCTTGGTGAAGGTATGAACCGAACTCCATACTGCAGCTTCCAGTATGTCCCTGGGTAGGGACTCCTCTGAGAAAGTCTGTAGAGGTTGAAGTTGCCCTAGTGGAATGTGTTCTGACCCTCTGTGGGGGTGGTTTTCCATGGTGTTTGCAACAGAAATGGATACAGTGTGCTATCCATTTGGAGATGGCCTGGCCCTCTGCCCCTGGTGCAAAGCTGACTAGTAACTGGTCAAATTTCCTAAAGGGCTTAGTCCTATCCAGGTAGAATCTGAGATGTCTGTGCACCCAGGTAGAATCTGAGTTGTCTGTGCACATCTAAAGAGTACAGGATCCTTTCATCCTTATTTTGAGGTTTAGGGAAAAAGGTGGGCAAATGAATAGATTGGTTGAGAGCCACACTGGACACCGCTTTAGGCATGAAAGTTGGGTTAGTCCTGAGGGAGACCCTGTCAGCATGGAAAATTATGAAGGGTTCCACAGCCATAAGTGCTTGTAGCTCAGACACTCTTCTATCTGAAGTGATGGCCAAAAGCAAGGCTGTTTTCCAAGAGAGGAATTTTAACTCTGATGAAGCTGCAGGCTCAAAGGGGGGGGGGGGGTGAGCTTTTCCAACACAAAGTTAAGGTCCCAAGCAGGGGTAGGGGCTCTTCTTGGTGGCCTTAAGTTGTTAGCCCATCTCAGGAACTGTTTGATGAGAGGGTGTGAGAAGAGAGGTGGCTCAGTGCTTTAATGTGCAAAGATGGCAGAGGCATGGAGTTTAATGGAAGAGAAGGAAGGGCCCCTGTGGAGTAGGTCTGCTAGGTAATTCAGGATGAGAGGTAAGGATGGCTGTTGCTGGGTCAACTCCTTTAGTCTGGATCCAGGAACAATACCTTTTCCACTTGTCAGCATAGTATTTTTTAGTACTGGGTCGTCTGGCTTCATGTATAACATCCAGGACCTGCATGCTTTGGCTGGCCACTGGAGGAGAAGTCAAGGAATAAGCCAGGCTGCCAGGTTCAGGGTGTGCAATTGTGGATGCAAGAACTTTCCCTCCTGCTGAGTCAGGAGAGTTGGAATCTGAGGGAGGTGCCATGAAGGCAACAGAGACGGACTGCGCAGTAGTGGGTACCAGTGCTGGCGTGGCCAGTCTGGGGCAATCAGGATTGCCCTTGGTCTCTCCTCCCTTATTTTGAGTAGTACTCTGGTAAGAGGAGGAAGGGGGGGAAATGCATAGACAGAGTTTTTCCCATTGGAAGGACAGGGCATCCACTTTCCAGACCTTGCTGTGAGGTTCCCTGGTGCAGAATTTGATGAGCTGGTGGGTTGTACGGGGAGGCAAATAGGTCCACCTTCGGGGTACCCCATTTCTGGGTCACAAGGCTGAAGGTGTTGTGGTTTAATTGCCAATATTGTGGGTCTAGGAGATTTCTGCTTATGTTGTTTGCCAGAGAGTTTTGGTTGCCTGGCAGGAATTGGGCTTGCAGGTGAATATGCATGGCTGAGGCCGTGTTCCAAAGGGTCATAGCTAGCCTGCAGAGTGGATAAGTGTGGGTTAAACCCCTGCTTGTTGATGTATCAAATCACTGTGGTGTTGTTGGTTTTGATTAGAAGAGGCCCCGGAGAGAGTAGGGATCTGAAAGCTGTTAGAGCGTGCTGAACAGCTAGCATCTCTTTCTGGCTGATGTGCAGATTAATTTGATTTGGGCTCCAGTGGCCCTGAATGGACCTGCCGTCCAGATGTGCACCCCAGTCCTAGTCGGATGTGTCTGTGTTTAGGGTCTGGGAGGCGTGGGGTTGTGTAAAGGGAAGTCCCTTGTTGTGGTTGCATGCTGCTGCCCACCAAAGGAACTCCTTCCTTAGACAAGGTATCATAGGTATGATAGTTTCCAGGTCCTGAGAATGTTGGCACCAAAGACTTTTTAAGTATCACTGAAGTTTCCTCATATGCAGTCTAGCATATGGAATGAGTAGAATGCAGGAAGCCATGAACCCTAAAGCTTGCAGGGATTTCCTTGCGGATATAACTGGGTTCTGTTGGCCATTTGAGAGAAGTATCCTGTCAGATAGGCTTGTTTTTCTGGAGTAAGGAATGCCATCTGGGATGCTGTGTCCAAGCTTGCTCCCACAAATACAATTTTTTGACTGGGGAGTAGTTTAGACTTCTTTTCGTTGATAGTGTACCCCAGTGAGGTTAGAAGGTCGTTTAGAAATGTCAGGTACTGCAACAGCTTTTCCTGTCTGCCTGAATCAGGCAGTCATCCAAGTAGGGGTAAATTTGAATATTTCTTTGTCTGCAAAAGGCAATGGCCGAAGCCAGACTTTTTTTTTTAAATTCTGGGAGCAGTGGATAAGCCAAAGGGAAGCACAGAGAACTGAAAGTGCTGAGATCCTGCCCTGAAACGAAGTATTTCCTGAAAGACTCCCCTGATAGGAATGTGGAGGCAGGCCTCTTTTAGATCCAGGGTGGCTAGCCAAGCATCCTTGGAGAGCATGGGTAGCAGCTGCTGGAGGGTGAGCATTTTGAATATTGGTATCACCAGGAAAGTGTTTAGAATGGATAGATCAAGGATAGGGCACCAGGTGCCCTCTTTCCTGGGCACCAGGAAGAGTCTGGAGTAGAGATCTTGGCCTGTTTTGCAGGAACGTGATCTACTGCCATCAGAGAGCAGGACAGGACTTGCTTTTGAGCCTCTGCCCACTGGTTTGGTGGTAGATCTGGGAACCCTTTTTGGGGTGGAAGGTGCGGATGGAAAATTTGTACCCCTGAGACACAATGTTCAGAACCCAGTGGTCGTTGGTAATGGTGACCCAGGTGCTTGCATGAAAGGAGAGTTATCCTCCTAGGGGTAAGTGAAGGTCGGCAAAGGGAAGGGAGGTGGGGATGAGTTACTGTGAGTTCTTACCAGAAGGGGTGACTTAGAACTCCCTGGTTTTGAAGTGGAGGTAGTCCACTGCTTAGATCTCTGCATTCCCTGTGGCTGCTGTCTAGGGGGGGTCTGGTTCCCCGAGGTCTAGGCTGGACAGGTTTACTGGAAGCAGGAAAGGACCAGTGTTTGGTGGGACAATGCTTGCTGAACCTAGGCGGCTGGACCTGCAAGTCGTCCTTAACTGTTTGCATAGACTTTGCTTTTTCTTCCATCTTTTTCAGGACCTTTTCTGCCTTAGTGCCAAATAAGTTATTTGCTCATGGGGGCATCCAACAATTTAGATTTTACATGGTCTGGCAGGGGCTGTTCCTTAAGCCATGCATGCCTTCTGACAGATCCAGTGACTGCTGCCCTGCCAGAAGCTCCTAGGGCATCAAAACCACAGTACAAGGTGTGTTTAGTTACTTGACTTGTAGAATGCATTAACTGTTGTTATTCTTTAGATTCTGCCCAAGCAGGAAAGGAAGACATCAAGAAGTTATGTACTCACCATAACGTTCGATGTATGTAGTCCATCTTGCCTCACAATCTTACCCGTGGGTTCGAAGCTGAACCTCGGCTCCGACTCGGCCATACTCCAGCTCGAAGTCTTTCAATTGGCTGGGCTAAGAAGGTATCCCATGCTGCACTGCTCCCTTTCCCCACATCTTGTTTGCTGTGAGCTAATCATTCACTCCTCCACATACAACAACATACAGAGAAGGAAGAACATACTAACCAGAAAGGAATTTGAAACCATACCTAACCCCTAGGTCCCTCCAGGATGGGGGAAGGAGGGGGGGTAAGTAAGAATGTGAGGCGAGATGGACTACATACATCGAACGTTATGGTAAGTACATAACTTCTTGATGTTATGTAGTCCAATCTTGCCTACATTCTTACCCATGGGACAGCGTCCCTGGGAGGCTCAGTGGAAAATACTCCTGAGCACTGTGGAACCAAAGGAAGACTCGTCTCTGGACACCAAATCTAACTTGTAGTGAGTAACAAAGGTGTGAGGAGATGCCCATGTAGCCGCAGCACAAATATCATCCATAGACAACCTGGCCTGAAAGGCTGTAGATGTAGACACAGATCGGGTAGAATGAGCCTTCACTTGAAATGGTAAATCCCTGCCACCTGAAGCATAAATGAATGAAATACAACTGGAAATCCATCTAGACAAAGTGACTTTGGAAACAGGAGACCCAATCCTGTTTTCTGAAAATGAGACAAACAACTGATCCGATTTTCTAAGATCCTTCGTTCCACGTAAATAGAATTGTAATAGTCGTGCACATCTAGCTGATGAAATCTAAATTCTGCCTTGTTCGAGAACTCTGGAAAGAATACAGGTAGCTCAATGGATTGGTTTAGATTACTGATGGAAGCCACTTTCGGGTAGAAAGGAAGGGTTCGGTCTGAGAGAAACCCTGTCCTTATGAAAAATCAAGTAAGGTGGTCTAACTGATGAGGCTTGGAGCTCTGAGACACGTCTGGCTGAAGTGATGGCTACTAAAAAGAATGTCTTCCAAGTCAAATATTTTAAATCACAAGTGGCTGCAGGCTCGAAGGGGGTGAAGTGAGACATTGTAGAACAAAATTTAAGTCCCAAGGCATAACTGGTTCAAAAACTGGAGGACGAAGCAGCATAGTGCCCTTCAGGAATGCCTTACAAAGTCTGTGTGCCATGAGACTAGGCTCATCAGCTACGTGAAAAGTGGAAATAGCCACCAACTGGACTTTAATAGCTGCGGCCGCTGATCCCTGGTTGAAAAGTATGGAGAGGAACTACAGGACTGATGAAATTGGAGCTGTATAAGGATCAATTTGTCTTGCATGCGCCCAGATGGAAAATCTCTTCCATTTGCTGGAAAAGATTTTTCTGGTGGAAGGCTTATGGGAGGAAGACAGAATATGAACCACTTCCAGCGAAAAATGATGAAGCCTGACTAATGATGGAAATGGAGGAGCCAGGCTGTTAACCGGAGGGTCTGAAGGGAGGGATGGCGTTGCCCTGACATATGAGTCAGCAAATCTGGTACAGGGTCCAAAATCCAGGAGGCGTCCACTAGGTAAGGATGGAGAAAGGGGAACCAAATTTGATGCGGCCAGTGTGGACCAATCAGAATCATTTTGCTTCCCAAAGATTGTGCTTTCTGAATAACCTTTGTCAGCAGAGGAACAGGAGGGAAGGCATACAGTAGACCGGAGGGCCAATCGTGAACTAGAGCGTCCCTGGGTGATTCCCCCTGAGGGGGGATAAGGGTGAAGCAGCTGCTGCATTTGGTATTGAGGGGGCTGGCAAATAGGTCGCAGCAAGGCTGACCCCACCTGCGGAAAATCTGCTCAGCAACCCGATTGTTCAGGGACCACTCGTGAGGCATCAGAATAGCTCTGCTCAACCTGTCGGCAATCACACTGGACTTCCCCGGAATGTGCATTGCTACACGAAAACATTGAGAAGCCACTGCCACACTCACATGGCCTCTCTGCAAAGGGGATACAACTTGGTTCCTCCCGGTTTGTTTAGATACCATACCACCGACATATTGTCTGTGTGAATCGCAATTGTCCCGAGAGGAAGAAAGCTCTGAAGTGCTTGCAACGCTAGTAGAACTGCTCATCTCTAGGACATTGATATGCAGATGCATCTTGTGTTCCTGCCACGTGCCTTGGACTGTCCTGCCTAGATAATGCCCCCCCATCTGGGAGGCGTCCGTGGTCACTGTGGCAACAGGATGGGACGGAAGGAAGGGTTTTCCCGCATCGAGGTTGCTGGTGTGAAGCCACCAGTGTAGATCCTGCTTGCACCTGTCTGTGATTATTATGAGAAGAGAAAGAGGAAGATGTTGCAGAGACCACTGGGCGAAGAGTAGCCATTGAAGGAGCCTCATGTGTATCCTCGCCAAAGGAACCAGCATAATCGTAGCAGCCATCGTGCCCAACAATCTGAGGATCAATCTTGCCTTCCCTCTTCTCAAAGCGAGTAAAGTGTACACCTGCTGTTGTAAACTTTGAATCCTTTTTCTTGGTAAAAACACCTTCATGAGCATGGTGTCTAACTCGGCGCCTATAAAGGTGACACGCTGCGAGGGCAACAAGGCAGACTTTTCCCAATTTAGAGTGATGCCTAATTGTTGACACAGTTTGATCGTGGCGTCTCTGGTTTGTAGGAGTAGACGCCTGGTGGTGGCAGAAAGGAGCCAGTCATCCAGGTACGGAAACGCTTGGAATCCCTGACGTCTCAAGTGAGCCGTTACCACTGCCATGCATTTGGTGAACACCCTGGGGGGATGTGGTGAAACCAAAGGGCAGAGCGCGAAATTGAAAATGACTGGCTCCCAGCCGGAAGCGTAAATGACTTCTGGATGCCCTGTCCATCTTTATATGGTAGTAAGCATCCTTGAGGTCGATGGAGCACATCCACACTTCTTTTCCCAACAATGGGAGAAATAGATTGCAACGTGACCATTTGGAACTTGGACTTCTTTACATGGGTGTTCAATCTGCTGAGATGCAAAATGGGTCTCAGGTCCCCTGTTCCTTTCGGCACCAAAAAGAATCTGGAGCAAGTCCCTAATCTGATCTGGTCTGAGGGGACAGGCTGGATGGCTCCTTTTTCTAGCAGCTTTAAAACCTCTGAAGCTGCAGAATCCCTTTGATTGGGTGGAACATCTGGGATTTTTTTGATCGGAGGGGGAGCTGAAGGGAATGTGATATCCTCCGGAAATTATTTTCAATACCTATTGGTCCTGAGTTATACTTTGCCAGGCCTCTGGGTATAGTGAAATGCGACCCCTGGACTGGCTCCGGAAATGCACAGTCGGGCCTCCCATCAGGAGCGCTGGTAGGGAGAACCACGAAAGGAATCGCGGTCTCCCTGGTTACACGGGCCACCTCTGCCCCTAGGGTGACATCTGGCAGAATTACCTCCCCCTGCCCTGCCTCTGGAGGGGGACTCACCTTGTGCATCATGAAAAAATCTCTGCGATTTTTTGAACCACATCTTCCCACTCCTCTGGGTCTTGGGATAAGGCCTAGAGGGTAGGAAAAAATGGACTCTCACAGCAGACAAGAGTTTTTACCTCTTGCTCGCGCACCTACTGAGTGTGTCCTTCACCTTGGTTCTGAATAAGAAGGAACCATCAAATGGGGCGTTAGTGAACGTAGACTTGAAGGCCTCCGCGAAATTACAGAGGCGCATCCATGAGTGTCTCCTAAGAGCAACTCCCGAACTCGCTGCCCTACCCGCTCCTTCGGTTGCGTAAGAGATCAGCCTCATGGAGGAGTTAGCAATAGAGTTGAGGGTAGACATCTAAGCGTTAACTTTCTGAGCCACCGCATCAGAAACATTACCCTGTACAGCATCTCCAAGCTCTTTCAGGAGATCTCTTTGGAGCCATGTAAAATGAGAAGTAATTCAGTGACTGCAGTGTAAAGGCCGCTGAAGAAATCATACGCTTTCCGTACTGGTCCATGGTCCTAGACTCCTTGTTAGGAGGATGGACGGTAGACAAAGTCTCAGCCAGTTCCTTCTTGGTGGCCGCTGCCACCACCTTGGCATCTACAGGAACTCCCTTAGATAGAAACTCTTTGTCAGAGGGGGCGGACAAGAATTTGTTGGGTCTCTTGGGGACTGGTTCCACAGAGTCAGAGGTTTCCCCACACCCTTCGACAAACCAGATCTAAAAGCACCCAGGAGGCAGAGGGCTGAGCCCCAAAGGCCATCAGGAACGACTCCTCCTCGCAGGGAGCTTTGGAGGGACAGTCACCCCTTTGCTTCAAAATTTCCAGGATGTCAGAGAAAGAGACATCCTCAGAGGATGACTTGGGGGACCCCTACGATTCCTCGAGGTCGGTGTCTGACGTGAGGGAGTCAATGTGCTTCCTCTTGCACGTACTTTTTCTGGGTGGCTCCTCAGGCAAAAACACTGAGGGGCCCTCAGAAATATGGGGACCACTCATAGGGGTATCCTGAGGCCTTGGGTCGAAAGATGGAGGGCGATCAGAGACCCGCACCGGAGCTGGAGGGAACAGTGTGTCAGCGCCAAATGATGTCGCTGAGGACCTGGCCAGTGCACTCCGCATGGCCTCGAAAGCTGGTCCCCCTGGCTCCGAAGATCAACCAGCTGTGGAAGACCTCAGAGCAGAAGGGACCAGGTCTGAAGCCGAAGCAGGGGTCAGGCTTCCCCGAGCCTAAGCACCGAAAGGGAGGCTAGGAGCCAAAAAGCAACCCGAAGCCTCCCCCTTGGGTCCGACCGAGTAACCATGAGTCCTGGGCCCCGTGGACAGAGCCGACGGGGCCGGAGCTGAAGCCAGAGCCGATAAGCCAGGATGGGCCATTGGAGCCAACCTAGGGACATCCAACTGCGCCGACCACTCCGGCTCCGAAAGCAGAGATTCGATTGGAGGAGGAAGTACCGACGCTGGTTGGGTGACAGGCTCCGGAGCTGACTGGGCTGGAGCCAGAAATTTTGCCAGAACCGGTGACTGGAGAAGTCTCTGCACAACTCTATCTACATCCACATCTGAAAGAGTTCTGGAGGACCTAGAAGATAAGGAAGGAGATCTAGACCTCCTCTCCGAAGTAGACCTACGTAGAGGAGAGACCGGCCTAAAATTTGGAGACCTGCTCTGAACTAGCACCTCCGCAATCGGCTCTGAGGGACTTGGAGCTGAAGCAGATTCAGTCAATATACTAACCTCCTGCGGCTTCGAGGACAGTGGAGCTGAGGATGCCACAGTAGGTTTCACTACTTTCTCCAGAGGCTCCGAGGATACAGATGGAGCCGGAGAATGCTTTTTTGCCTTAGAAGTTTTAGCCTTAGAGGGAGAGGACTTAAAGCTAGAAGCCCTTCCCAAATCCTCCTCGAAGAAGGGTTTCAAAACTACTTTCAAAATTTGTTTGTTCTTCCTCTCCTGAAGAACACATGGGCTAAATGCAAGGCAAAAAGTACAAGATCCCTGGAGATGAATAGCCCCCAGACAATAAACACAGTGTCCATCAGTGATAGATATCTTATAACCACATTTAGTACACTTCTTAAAGCCCGAGGGCTTATGCTCGTTCGTATCCTTAGACATGATGAGAGAAACACCAACCGTTAATAAGTCAACCATTAATATATAAAGCGTGGGAACTAAGCAAAACCACAACAGACAATGACACAAGACCTCTAACTTAATCGGTCTTAACAGGAACACAAGGAAGACTATGTCCTCTAATTTAAACGGTCCTAGCCCGAAGGATAGGTACCTACTAACACTAACAAGCAACACAGAAGAAGGGGCGGACTAGGTCCTCTAATTGAAACGGGCCTAGCCCATAGGGGAAACAGTTAGCGGGACACCACAAAAGACAATACCACCAGAAAAAATTTTACCAGGGGTTAGACCAGTATACACACACAACACACAGCTATGAAAATAGCTTTTTTTTTTTTTTTTTTTTTGAACACAAAACTGTCAATAAAGACAAAAGTGATACTTAGCCGCAGCCAAGAGCGAGACCACGTCCAAGCTATACGAGCGGCAAACGAGATCTGGGGAAAGGGAGCAGTGCAGCATGGGATACCTTCTTAGCCCAGCCAACTGAAAGACTTCGAGCTAGTGTATGGCAGATTCGGAGCTGAGGTTCAGCTCCGAACCCACGGGTGAGAATGTAGGCGAGACTGGACTACATAACATCTTTTGTTTAATCTAGGAATTCCCGGAGTCTCTTTTTAGACTGAGGGTAGTCTTGACTCTCCCATTGGAAATGCTCCCTTAAGGTATGCAGGGTTTCTCCAAAGGAAAAATCCACTGGGGGGAGAGGCTGAAGGAATGGAATCTTCCACATTAGAATCCTCACAAGTAGAGAGGGGTTGTATGTCTTCATATTCAGATGCATCAGATTCATCTGAGTCTTGTTTAGACAGAACTACAGGGGACAGATCTCTTTTCCTTTTGGAGGGGGTAGCTTGGCTTCCCCTGATCAGCATTATAAGGTCTTCCGCCATTTTAAGCATTTGAGACAGTCAAGGAAGCAGGTGCCTGAGAGTGGGTCGTTGGTTTCTTGGTTGTGGTTCATACCCTGGGCCTTAGAAACTCAGTCATTTTTGAAAGAACGGTAGTTGCGAAAGAAGATGTCAGTTTGTGCCAAGAATCAGTAGTGCAAAGGACTTCCTCAGAAGCCGGTGCCTGCTCAGCTGCTCCGGACCCATCCAAGGTAAAGACGACTGCAGGATCCTTAGTTGAAGAAGAGTTTTGCAGCATACTGGACTCTGAAAGTCTTGGTAGCGGCCTGCAAATCCACAGAAGCAGGCATCAGGGGCTACGAAAGCGCCTCACTGAAGACCGGAGAACTGGCAACTAGCTTAACAGAAGCGTCATCAGTAGGTTTGGACCTGTGTGGTCCGTCTCTGTCTTGATGTTTTTTCAGAAGATCTGCTGTTGGATGGCCTACCAAAGCCATAATGGAGGTCGAGGACTGTAAGTGAAAATATCTGGCTACAATAAGGGCCTGGTGACGGATAGTTCTGGCACTGAACAAAGCACAGAAGCGACAGCAGGGGACGTCGTGGTCTGGGTCTAAACAAGTGATGCAGTAAGAATGGAAATCTCGGTGTGGTATTAGTTTTTCACAGGCAAGACAATTAACTTTTTCTGACATTGGTTAGTGCAAGAAAAAAGGATCCCCAACGGGGTACTTAGTGTTAATCCCCAACGGGGTACTTAGTATTAGAAGACTTCATCTTCAATTCAGTAGATGAAAACTCAGGTAGCGGCCGACCAGCACTTGTGTGAACTGCTACTGCTTCAGGCTCCACGGCAAGAAAGACTGGTGTAATGGCATTGGCTGCCTTACTTTATACTACTGATGACCTGACATCAGTCTTGGAGCAACAGCAACCGACGCACAAATACTAAGTCTCTGGTATTCAGGCCAGCTGAGGGCTACCCTGGCAGGGATAACCCAAATGTGACGACTGCAACAGTGAAACATGAACATGTACCAGAGTTATGACAACCTAACTGGACCTGGAAACCATGCCCTTGTTTACAAGTTAAGCAACACTGGATTTTTTTACCATCTTGGACATGTACTGGTCAAAGGCTAGGTTACTATCTACATGAGTTCCCAGACCTGACCAGTGAATCAACTTTTAGGGGTGTTTTATGGATTATATACTTAACCAGGGTGGCAGGCTTCCTAAAATATATTATAATGCACTTCTTGGTATAGCTCATGAGAGTTGGGTGGTAGGGAGTGGGCAACTTACTTGTGTGGGGTAGTCTACCTTCTCCCCCAGCAGAGATGCCCTCTGAGAGGAAGCAAGCCTCCTCATGCTGAATTCCCCTTGGTTTATTGTGCCATTTACACAAAGCAGTATAGGGGCACTAGCACTGACTTCCACTAGGCGAACACGCATAAGTCCTGCTAAGTGTCACTTATGTGGCAACCTGACCTGCTGTCCCACCTCCAAGTACGGGTGAGCCAACAACAGCTGCTCAATCCCACCCCCAGCTCCTACAGATGTCTGAACCACTATATGAACTCTGGTTGCCTAAGATAAAGGCAGGTCTTTGACCCTCTACAGCACAAAGCTGGCATTTTGACAAAGACGGTGTTGGTCACTATTGTCTGAAAAGACAAATGAGAGTCTGTAGACAACTGCCACTCTCACAAGGAATCAAGACAGATGTGTGGAATGCCTATCCCATGGACACAAAGGTTTGTGTACCATTAACTATCCTTGCAACAAGAACGTTTTAGCCTATGACAGTACATATTATAACTTCTGCAGGTGCTAACCTTGCAAATACTACACCAGTTTCTTGACATAATGCTGCAGCATATGGAGAAATACATGAGGTTTCCACTGACAGCAGATGAGAGAACCATCACTACAGGCAGGCATTCAACAACAAAGCCAGTTTCTGTGAGGTTTTGCATGCCACTGAATCCACCCAAATGGTATCGGATATATCAATCGGAAGGAATTCCACTCCAACTGGAAGGTGGTATGCAATGCACAGGACACTACATACTGTGTCTGTGTACCATCCAAGCAGCTTCCATTATTCCTACATCTAGTACAGATTTACTTTAATAAACCTGGATGTGCATGCCCAAGATGATCAGCTCAGTCTGACATGCACTACAATATCTTAGCTATTACAGACTAATACAAGATAATGGATTTGGAAAACAAGCATATCTAGTAAAAAAGTAAAACAGTTCATCTATATACATGCAATATCATACATAATACAAGGTAATGCAAGATGATAATGCATTTGGAAAAGTACCAACACGGTCAAAATATGGAAAGGAAGAATATGCAGTGCAACAATAAAGGTGCAATGCATCTGAGTTACTTATGAAGTTATAGCACCTATACAAGGATGTCTAAACTGACAGACTAGATATATAGTATGTAGTCTGGCTGATTAAATGCACTTGATTAAGGCTGTGAATTACTTATGTGCTTCATCCTGTTGCTATGGGTTTATTTCCTTCATTCTCCATTTCCCTATTTTGTGACTACAAGTAAGGTATTTAATCAAACTGTGCTCCTGGTTCAACCTTTAATAGCAGTGCTTCTCTATCTTTTGGATTTACCCAGATGACAAATTAAAAAAAAAAACTGAGATCTGTTAGTTAGTGCAAGGATTATGGCTATAAGTAGTTGACAAGCCGCTTCCTGTGGTACAGGGTTTGAGTCCCTCAGTCTTCATTTGCCTGCTGTGCGACTTTGAGCAAGTCACAAACCAGAAGACACTTTAGGGCAGTCGGTAAACTGGTACAGACTCCTCTATGGTGTCATGGACTACATGCCTAGGAACTAGCTATAAGCCACTGTATATCACTGGGTTATGAAATGGAGAATTAAAGATATGAACTATGTATGTATGTTACCTGGTGATATGATGACAGTCACGACACTTAGAATTAATTTATTTTATTTAGTCATTCTATATTGACCACATTAGTCCAATTAGGCTAGTAGCCTCTTCAGTGGAGACCAGAGGTGATATTTATACTACCAGTATACTACTAGGAGAAAGCTGGCAATAGGTGTTGTGAGATGTTTTACATCCACCTGAGTTAACACCAACTCAAGGAGATAGAACCTTGGTTTAACATCTCATCCGAAGATCAACATATTCAGGAATGCAACACCCCCACTTATGTTGTGTTGCATCCTTTTGATTTGCTTTAAAAAAACTATGCGGCCTTGCTAGAAAAATATGTTGTTCTATATTATGAAGTCAGTCTATAACTTGATATACACATTTAGGTATTTTTAACAGTTGCAGATCCAGGTGCATATTTAATGAGATAGCTTTTTATGTAACAATTTAGTATTGGATTAGATCTTATTTCTTGTGGAATGGTACTCCATAATTTGGCTATACATGTGAAAAAGGCGGGTTTACTGCAATGATTATTGGATTTACTTTGTTGTTCTTCTTCTTTCGGCTTTTCCCGGTTCGGGTTGCCACAGCAGAACTCCAGTCCGCTAATGATTGGCAGTAGATTTTTACGGTGCTGAGGTGCCAGCTCGACGCCCAACCTTCAACGAAGGCATGCCCATTCGACACATGTCTTTCGAATGCCACTCGACTGTGGGGAGGACATGCAGACTCAACACAGAAGGCACTCCAGCCGAGAAATGAACGGGAGAACCTCTTGCTGTGAGGCAACAACGCTACCGTTGCACCACCGCGGCTTCGATTACTGGATTTACTTTACAGTAGTAAATTTCGATTTGTGAATCTAAGTGGTCTAGTTGGTTTGCACACAAGAACCAGGTTCTATAATAAGGAATATCTACCTAGCCTGTACAGCACAGAGTGGGTTATTTTGATTTAAGTTATGCAGATTTGTAGTTCTAGCCAGTTTAACTTTTGCAGAGTGATACAGTGATGCATTCTGTTGGGTATATTTGCAAATTTTGATATCTTAGTGCAAGTTTGCTCAAACCTATAAATGCCAATATTGTTGACATTAGTTCAGATGGAGCACATGACAGACTAGGGACTAGGAGTGTGCACGCCATTCACTACCATTTGTTATTGTGCAAAGATATGACACGACAAAGAATAAAACTGGTGCACACATTAACATGCACAGTCTATGCATTACAGTGCAATGACTGGCCAATGCTGTGAATCACACACTGTCACATGCATTACAGACCACAGGGGTGGGATAGGGTTTTGTCATAATTTGTACAGGTAGGATGAGGCACAATGACATGGGACAGAAATGCTACCACAGCTGTAAAGGTTATGGGAGGCAGACGAAATACCTAACAATTGTAGGAGGTTAAAGAAAAGAAAGGGATCACAACCTCTAGTGTCAAGGAGGAGCTGCCATGTTCTGAAAACTGTTCAGGTGTACTATGGGGTCCAGCAGTATCAGGAATGAAAATGTCCTGTCCACAGGATGGTGTAGCACTTTGGAAGTGAGCACTGTAAATCAGTTGTGCCCCAAAAAAAAAATGTGGGAAAACAGGTCTGTGTCCTTGAACCAACAAATGGCCACAGCTAGGCATGTCACTCAGACCAACAGGGGATAGGGAAAGTGGAACTGCAGATTTCAAAGTGTATCCATATGGTGGTGCTGAAAGAGTGACAGCCATAACTATGGGACTGCCCATGTCTAGGGAGAAAAGCAGACATGGCTACAGGTGGCAGCAATGCAGTCTCTGAAACAGTGTAGCTTATTTGTGTACACCTGACTTGTGACCATGCACCACACATCCAGCTCTTATCACTGCCAAGGTGGGCATTTACCAATATCTTCCTGGTTTAATTAATGGTCGCCAAGTAGCCACCACTACCCTCAGCAGATGTGGTATGCTCCAGGTACAAAGAAGCCACGTCAAACTGGATGCATTGCAGAATGTCCTGCAGTTCCCCTACAGCAGCAGAACCTCCTCAAGCTGGCCAAGCACTATAATCAGTCTCTGACATGGGGTGTGTATTGGCTGCCTGTGTCTGCATCACTGATCTACACACCTGCCAACCGATCCCAAGGGTGACAGCTAGGTCAGGGAATGTTCTGTAGTCACGATGGTGATGGCCATCTACATGACTCTTCCATACTGTGGGTGCGAGCACCTAGGAAGCAGTGCGATTCAGTAATGGAACCTGTGATGGTGCCCGCTGTGTAGCCTGGGTGGAGTTAACACAGACAGGACCGCCAGTGCTAAATACAAAAGGGATCCCAGAGGTTCATCCTGCCCCCACCACTGTCTTAATTGTGGGGGTGTGTGAATGCACCCATTAATGTTAGAGCTGCTGAAAGTGCCTCTGTGAAATTGGTCTGTGCCGTTTGCATAACCTTACTATCATCAATAGCATGTGTGAATTTTTTGTACTGGATCCTCCACTAGTGGAACGCACAAAAAGAAAGATAACAACCCTGTTTTCATTTTGAAATGTATGTCACTCACACCAACATGCGGCAAACATAGTGCTACATACTGTATATTTGCATAGCCTATAACCACATGCATACCTTGGGGAAGAGAATAAAGAAACTGCAGCCCGGATGTACCTGCAGAACTGATGTGCTTTTGTGTTCCATTGACTAACACATTCACAAAACTGGTCACTGTACAACAGTAATATAATATATTAGTATTAACCTGGTGCATACACCGCAGCCACCACGCACTTATCACCAGTCCCTGCACCCACATCTAAGCAAATGCCAGATGAGAACTGTTTGCACATCTGCCCCAAGCAGAGTTACAAAAGAAGCCCTCCAATTGTGTAACACGCCTCTACATTGGTGGGTCCACTACCTGCGGTGAATCTATCGCTGGCATTAGCACATCTTTACAACTGTAGCTCAGTGATGGAGCATCCTGTGCAGCTTGCTGATCTAGTGCCCACTCAACTTAAGTAGAGGGCAAAAACAAATGTAGCAAACTCCTTGCTACAAACCTAATAGATGGCTTGCTACAGTCTACGTTTCACATACAAAACCCTGAAATGCTTCAGTCCTAATCCCAAACAGTACTGGCATTTATTTTTGAATGCTAGTACTGCACTACCACTTGATCAGCATCTGCTGACTGTGTCCTCTGATACCTTGCACCTGGGGCAGCTTAACCTTTGCCCACCCCAGCTACACTTGTGTGTGTTTTGGTCCTAGAATACACCTCATCAGTGATCCTGCAATGCAAACGTACTACTGCGCTAATTCAGCTGCCCACAACAATGATGTCCTGCATCATTCCCTGCCATACTTTGAGAGAAAAGCCTTGTTTGCCTTATCCTTGTCAAGGATATGCATGCCATGTACAGAAAGCATTCAGCAGCAACTCTGTCTCCAGTGTGGTGAACTTTTCCAGCCATTGCCATGTCATCAGTTCCATGACAAGTTGTGTGCACATATGAAAGGTCATGCATGTGGATCAGTATTGTGTGCATGACTGTTCTTGCTAGACACCATATTTCAGCATTGTCACCTTGATTCTATTTGGTGACTATATTCCTGCCTACTAATTTGGCACCATTCACATTCTGTGCCACAGTGACTAGGGCAATGGGCATGTTACCACTGTGCTGATAGCACTTGATATGACCTACATGCAGGTCACATATCCCCAGTGTATGTCTTGCAAGCTATGCACATATACACTCTGTTGCTCCCTCTACAGTAACCTGTCATGTCCTTGTGCTCTATTCCCTGGCAAGGTAAACATCCCTAAACACAAGCTGGGCAGCAACCATTCATGTCCTTGTATTATGCAACCCACACATTCCGCGGCTCGGTATCTGCTCATGTTCCTTCAATGCAACCTTGGGTGCACCCGACAGACCTGAAGTCCATTACCAGTTGCCTTGTCTGCTGTTAGCATAAATTGTTACCCACTATATTCCAATTCTAATCGTCATAACATGGTCTCCTGTAATATGGTGATCTTGGTTTTACTGTACTAAAGTAGGCCTTGTAGCACGGGAATTATGTTAATATGCTGTTTTAATGAAATCATCTTTAAATTGCTGCACTCAGTAATACTACGCTCATCTCTGTATCTGTTAGTGGCCAGGCTGAAAAGTTTGTGCACACTACACTCATGTACAGACACTGAGAAGCTCATAATGTCACCAGCCTGTGCCAATGACAGTTTCCATTGGGCAGCCTTGCTGCTTGATGATTCATGTCACACGGTGTCCATTACGTTTGGCACTGTGCATGGAGATAACACTGTCCTCCTTATTCTGACCTTCAGAGTAGACAGTGCCTCTTAAGGAGCTGGTTTCAGCAGGGTCCCCAACTGGAACAGGCAAGAGACAAAGACCTTTCTCTTCTTTCTGAAAAGGTATCCGGAATGCATCTGCTGGCACAGTATGATGGAAAAATGTATAACTGTGCCTTGTACCAGCCTACTACAGTGCGAGTAATACCACTAGTATCACTTGCTCTGGTAAGCAGAAATGGCAGTGGTACAGTGACCTGCAGAAGCATCACCCCACCTGCTCTAGCAGTGGGACAACAAAGGCTAGAAGAGGGACTAATCCTTCTACAGTAAGCGCCGTCTATATGTATGTATGTCTGAATGTATATTAATATACATTAATATATATATATATATATATATATATATATATATATATATATATATATTATAAGGATCTAGGACTGTTGAACGAAAATTCAACAGTCCGAATCCACCATCACCGAAAACATTTTAACGAAAGCGCTTTTGTTAAAGTGTGTTAAAAAAAAAAAAAAACCCTAAACATTACATTTATGCTTTTGCAGGGGGGGGCAAGCCCCCCTGCACCTCCCACCCCCCCTAATTTTATATTCCCACTCCAAGGCCGCACTACAGTGGGGAAAAGGGAACTTTCCCTTATCCTCACTGTAGTGCGATCTCCGTAACAGGCATACTTACTCGAAAGTGCTTCTTCGGTGAAAAGCACGTTCACATAAGTATGCCCGGCCATTTCACATTCGGTGAAACGGCTGAGCATTAGTCCTGGATCCATATATATAAATATATGTGTGTGTATGTATGTGTGTACATACATACATACATATATATATATATATATATATATACATATATATATATATATATACACATACACACACTTATTGATATTTGTTAACCGGGAAAGTCCACCAGTTCAGAAACCCATTTTCAGTGGAGGCCTGGGGAGAAATGCTCCACAAATATAAGTAATAACATCACAAGCAAAAACAATTATAAACAAAAACACATTAAAGAAGTTATTTTGTACAACAGACAGTTGCTACCAGCATGGTAATATAAAAGATGCACGTTAATATATACACAATATATAGTGCATTTGTAGTGAAGAGCAAGAAAGTATAATAAGCAAGGTGCAAATATTTGGTTAAAATAGAGGAAGATGGTGAGAGTGTAGGAATTCAATAGTTAGGTTAGTATAAAAGAGAAGGAAGTATGGGGGAGGGTAATGTAAGAGACAGAGGCAGATGAGAGAAGTATTTTAGCAGGAAGATGGAGATATGCAAAGATTAGGAAGAAATATACGTCTATTTATGGATGTCTATAGTTTTGGGTACAGGGACAGATGTGATTGCTGAGAAAGTATGTCTTTAGAGATAATTTTAATGCATTTAATGACTGTAAGAGGGTAATTTCTGAGGGGGGGGGGGCATTCCAACTCCTAGCTGTGGTGAAGAAGTAGAGGCTGTGCCCAGCTCTTTTAATGGGTTTCCCAACTGTTAGAAATCTACAATATACCAACAAACAACTTATGAGTGGACAGTATGGCTGTAGGATGTTTTGAAGGGTGGGGCAGCTTTCAGGTGAGTAGATTAATTTATGGGCTAGAGTAAGTTCAGTAAAATATAAGTAATGTTGAAACACTTACCAGTTTAGATCCTTAAGAGCTAGACAGAGATGAGACAGATATGGTAAGCCAGTTGCAAATTTGGCAATTTTGTGGTACCATGCTTGGAGTTTGTTTTTGAGTGATTGGTGCAAGCTGGTAAAGATAGGGGATCCGTAGTGGAGGGATGGGAGCAATAGGGTATTGGTGAGTGCCTTTTTTGTGGGTGTATCCATATACAGTTTGTGTTTGTACAATTTGCCAAGTTTAAAGTGCGTTTTCTTAATTGCACTTGGTATGTGTTGCTCATAGGAGAGTCTGCAGTCTATGGTAATCACTAGTAATTTAGCATAAGTTACAACTGCTATTTCTGTCTTGTTCTTGGAGTGTATGGTGAAATCTTGTGAGACTGGCTTGGTTGAAAATAGCATAAGTAGAAGTTGTGCTTTGGTTAGACAGGTTTCGATGGATGTAAAAGCATTTTGTGTTAAGATTTGTAGATTGTGGATATTGTTAGAGAATGTGATGATGGTGGAGTCATCTGCGTATTGGACAAGTGTACTTTGAAGAGAGGCATTATAGAGTTTATTTATGAAAATATTGGAGAAGTGGCCCTAAAATGGATCCTTGTGCGACTCCTGTTTTATTGACTAGTATTCAGATATGCTGCCTTGCCATCTAACACTTTGCTGCCTATCAGCTAGATAGCTTGTGAACCATTTAAGAGTAGCTTGAGAACATCAGATACTTGCTAGTTGGTGAAGTAACTTGGGATAAGACACTGTCAAATTTGAGAGGTCTAGCAAATGTACTGATGTTATTTGGTCAGTCAATGGCTTTATTTACAGTGTCAGTGAATGAGAGGAGAGCAGTGGTGGTACTATGTGCTGGACGGAAGCAGTGTTGGGTTGCTGTGAGGAGGTTATCAGATGTTTCATAAGTTGTGTGTGAATACATTTCTCTAAAAGTTCAGACAGAGGAGAGAGAATAGATATGGGTCAGTAGTTAGAGTTTGTGTGCACTACTGCCTTTGTGCAGAGGAGTTATGATGGATTTCTTCCACAAGTTATGAAAACTGGATTTTTTAACAGAACTATTAATGAGGACACTAACAGGGTAAGATACTGCGTCGGCTGCAAGTTTTAAGTACTCTGAGGGAAGGTTGTCAGCAGATTAATGAGCAAGGTTTCAGTTTTCTAAAGTTTGAGCACAAGTGAGATGGGTACAGCATTAACAGAGAAAGCTCAAACTACCCCCCCCTTACAACCTGTCCTAAGTGTAATGGGTCTAAAATATCAGAGGAGAGAGTAGTAGGCGATGGCTGGTTTATAAGGATGAGTATACTATTAATGAGATGGGAGTTGAAAAGGGAGGCTATTTCATCTGGGTTTTTATCTAGGGCTGCAGAGGGGTTATGGGGGGGGGGGGTTCCAGGGTTATGGAATGAGGACAGAGATTTCCAGAATTTGTGTGGATTGGTTGCCTGGTTATTTAATTGCTGTGAGAAGTATTTTCTTTTATCTGCAATTACTTGTTTTTTGGCTAAATTTCTTAATTGTTTGAATTTAAGATAGGTGGTTTCATTCCTATTTTGTGCCATTCTTTCCAGCAGCAGTCTCTAGAAACTAACGGAAGTTTATTGGCTTTTGATAGCCAGGGTGCATGGTTTTGCTTAGCCCTCTTGATCTGGATGGGAGCAAGACTGTTAAGGGTATCTAGGAATACTCTGTTAAAGTGGTTCACAGCTTCTTCCAGAGGTAATGTTTTTAGCGGGGTCCAGTTGATGGATTTGAGCAATTTATTAAACAAATGCTGATTGAAATCAGCTAGATTTCTAGATGTTTTATATATGTGTGACTTTTTATCATGGGTTTGGGCTCTAGGTGTATACAAGTGAGTGATCACTTAGTACGTCGGGCAGGGTGCTGGTATCCTTGTATTTATGAAGGTCTATGACTAAGATCCAGTCTAAGGTTGAGCTGTGCTGGTTATTATGTATTCGAGTGGGGATGGTATTAAGTTGGGTAAATCAGTGCAGGTTGACACTATGTAAGGGGGAGTCAGAGATGAGGTCATTCTCATTCGGGTTAATATTAGTATCACCTAGAATAATGGTTTCATTGGTTATATTCTGGATAGTCCAGGCAAGAAGATCTTCTAATGTAAAGATGTTTTAACCTGGAGAGATGTACAGTACTGCGATTGCTAGTTGTTTGCCGTTGTTTATTTGTAAGGCTGTTATAAGAAGTTCTGCGGTCTGAAAGGATGGTATACATTTAGAGATGGGGGTTATTGTCAGGTGGTCACTGTAGTGTAAAGCTACGCTTCTGCCTTTATTGTTCTATCGGTTCTTAGAATGGTACAGCCTGGAGGAACAATTTTAGTATCTAGAATATGAGGTTTAATCAAAGTTTCGGTTATGGCCACTATATCGGGAGAGTATTGCGAGTCTCGTGTGGAATACGGTGATTTTGTTACATATAGTATGTGTGTGTTTACTGGGATGAGTAGGAGATGTTTTATTGAGGAAGATTGGAGAGAGGTAGGAGGGAAAATAGGTCCAGGATTAGGATGGATGTCACCACATTTGAAAAATTTTAGAAGATTAAGAGCAATGGAAGCAATTGGCCTGAATTTGTCCATTAAACGACTTAAAAAGATAAAAGTCAAGGGCATTCAGAATCACCATACAGCTGAAACTCCTGATGTTCTTAAGGGTCATTTCCATATATCCCATGTGCCTCTAATGCAAGAGGTTTGCAAAATCACACAGTGGAAATTCTAGCTTGGCTAGAGTTTTCTTTTAGTTTTTACTGATTGCTTTTTCTGTGTGACCTTTTTACTCATTATTTTAGCTTCTTCACACAAAATGGAAAATGGACACATATCCATCAAAAAAGGCCATTTGCCCTGTCCAGTCTTCCCTTCATGTCATCCTAGAGTGTGTTCTTCTGGTTACTCCTGTTTTATATTTTTGTCTGACGTCTCTCTCCTGTACTCCATTCATATGATGAATAAAGTTGGAATTTAGCTGTACTGGTCTTCTGTGTACTTCTTACAATATCTGTGCTGCAGCTATGAGGTGCTTTGTTCCACATATGAACACATCCAGAGTTGGACGCACCACCTCTTTGTGCATCACACATTGATCACTTGACAACCTACAGTAGGGCCACTGCAGTAGACATGCATGCCATTAATGCAGCAGGGATTATTTATTATGCAGCCGGTTTCTTAGCATGTTGAAGCATAGACTTGCCATCACACATACCTAATCAGCTTCCGGTTATGCCACATTAACACATCTGCAACACTTAGTGCAGAGCCAAAACATTACAGATCTTTCTGAAAACTTTCTCATTTTATACAGCAGTATTTGAGACACACATTCCAGAGTGTTACATACCCATACTATACAGTGGTACACACATCTGAATGCTGGCATAACGAATCAGGAAACCAACAAGGAAACAGTGAGTAGAAAAAGTATGTCATCAGCATCCAGCAAACAATAGCACTACAAGCACTGAAAAATACAGCACAAAACAGTAAGCAGTGTACCAATGGCAGCAAAAATTTAAGCAGCGAAGAAAAAGCAAGAAAATTCAATACAAGTACACAGCAACCTCGGATTAGTATCAGACAGGAAATTCTGGTATGTTAACACGTTATCAAATGAACCATGCAATGTGAAAAAAGATGCGATTATTTGTGTGCAAGGGGAGCAACCATGGGGTTTATGAACTTGTGACCATTCTAGTAACAGCACTCCCTCCCCAAATCCGTGAACTCTTTTTTTTTTTTTAAATATTTTTATTCATTTCCAAAAACAAGAAAACATGAATGCAGGTTATTTATGACAATGAAGTATTTACAAATTATTTAAAAAGGTAGGCTAAAACCTCTAAACAGATATCAAACATTAAAACCAAAATAAAGTATTTACAAGGGTGTCTATTGTTGACATATAATTGACTTTCTATACAACTGTTTCCTGATTATAATCTGCTGCAGTCATTATTCTCCAGTATTTCAGTTACTTGTTGCATTGCTACGTATAACAATGTAGTTCTCTCAGTTCTTCCTTTAATAGTGTTCATTTCCAATTGCGATACTGCTGACACCATATTCATGAATTGCTTAAAAGTTGGAGAAGCTTTGGATTTCCAGTTTGATGTAATGTTCTTCCTTGCAATAGCTAGGAGAGTCCATAAGATTACATATTTTGTTCTTGGCACACAATCGGGTACAGGTGCATTAAACAAAATAATAGATTTGGAAATCTGGAATTTATCATTGAATACCATTTGCAGAAAATAATTTATTTTATCCCAATATGGTTTAATCAAATGGCATTAGTAGAACATATGTTGCCAGTCTGCTTTTATTGATAAATCACATCTCCAGCAGCCAATATTTTTCTTAAACATAAGTTCCATTTTATAAGGGGTTACATAAGATCTGTGTATGAATTGCCATGTAAAAAGTCTCCAATGTAATGAAAGTGATGTCTGCTTTGGAGAGAGAAGAATTAGTTTTTTTATCTCTGTCATTTGGCACATGTCCATTAACTGATCTATAATAATTCCCAAATCTGTGAACTCAATGGTATTACTTTTTACATGCAACTCTGGCATGGCATGCCAAGTTGTGCAATTCAGAACAAAATTTACAGGAATCCTACAGCCACTCTGGACTACCCACTCCACTATCTAGAACCTTATGGTGACTTTCTTAGAATTAGGTGGCTGTGTTTAAACAGATTTTTTGACTATGGTATCCAAAATAAACACGTTGACTAACAGTCTCTCTCTAATCATGGATAGAATGTTTACCAGATGTACATTTCCCACTGGGAATGTTCAGTATGTGTAAGAAGTGTTCCTTCTTTTAAATTTATGGAAAAAAGATGCAGTGAGAAGATAACACTTGCCATTCTGAAGGAGTAGTCTCTATGCCACGAGATGTGCATGCAATTTTATATACTGGGGGAAAAAAAGACTTCTGAAATGCAGGGCATAAGAGAAACATAATAGTCATTAAAACAGTCAGCAAAGTAGCTGATCATTTGTAAATAAATGCAACTTAAATGGATTCTTTACAAATAATTTATAGAGCAAGTTGGAGTGAATGATCTTGTTGGTGACACAAATGTTAAAATATAAAGAAGGCATTTTTCTTTTTAAGTATAACACCATTGTCTTTCTTGAGATTACATTTAGAAAGCAACAGGAAGGTTTTACTTGTTACCAGTTAATAATTAAGACTAGCATTTTTGTATTTCTTGAACTCAGTTCGTCTCTCTCTCATTCTCCCAGGAAGGCAGCAGAGGCATCAGTGAAAAATGTTTTTACTATCGGATGGTGGTGTGGATTACCTCTACTCCATTTGACTGTTCTGCGTTCTCCCAGGGCACAACAAGTACATATGCCCACATTGTGCTAGATGTACTCCACTCAGATTTCAAACTTTCTGGAAGATTGCAAAATAAGTGTGTGAGTGCCCGATTCCAATCCAAGGGGAACTTTCATCTCAGAAAAACACTCCCAGAAGAGGGCATGGGGAAAAGTAATAGAAAGCCAGGATCTGCTGTTAGCAGACACTGTTCCAAGTCCAGCAATTCCAAACAAAGTGAGGCACTTCTGCAACCACTATCCCTATTCCTACTCTTAAATTTGGCCTCAGCCAAAACCTCTGGAGCAACTACTCTGCATGCCCCGCATCATCTGTAAGCCTTAATGGATCAAAGGCTCCACTGTGCCTTCCCGTGTCAAGGCAGCCTCCATTTCAGAGGCACATGTCCTTATTACCAAATGGGAGAGTGGTATCCCCATGGTCTTTTTTTGAAGGATGTTTCTGAGGAGTGGAGTGAGGTATTGGAAATATTTACAGATGGCTCAGCTTTGCATACTTTTTTTAAATCCAACCGGCCAACTTTAGAAATACCCAAGGTGTCAGGTGCCCCTTTAAAAAAAGAGAAGGGTGAAACCTACTGTAGGTGATCATGCTACATCAGATTCTGAAGTAAACTAGCTAGTCTGTGTGGCACTGATACTGTCTACTGTCCCATATATATCTGACACACAATATCCTATTCTTTGCTTCTCTACTACAGGATTTCTCAGAGTATACCCTTCATAAGAAAGGGTTCCAGAAGAAATGACAGGGTTGTCAATGTCATTAAAAATCTGCAGACATATTTGCGAAAGAGTCCCCCAAATAATGACAGGCAACATTACTGTGACATGATACATTAAACACAAAATAACTCATTTACTTACTAGGCAAGCACAGGAGACAGTCAAAGGGTTAGGGCATGATTCAGAGCAACCAGTATTCTTCCCCCAAAGGAAACATGTTGTCATGACTAGCTGAGCAGATCTCAAAAAGACCATCAGAAAAGAATGTTAAACAGGTTTGTATTTTTAAATTTGGTCAGTATGTGAGATTTGCCAGAAATAGACATTTTTGCTTCAATTCAAAACATGAAGCAAAGTAAGTTCAGCTGCAAAACAGCAATGCCTAGGTCTGTTTCTTCATACTTTCCCTCCCATATCCTTGATCCTCAGGTTATTACTAAAAATCAAGGACAGGCCAAAATAAACAGTAGCTCCTTTTAGGCCAAGACAACACTGGTTCTCTCTTCTATGCACCAAAAGAAGGGAGAAAATAAAAACAAGTGGACCTTCTAATGCAAAACAAAGGCTATTTTCTGTATCCCAACACAGACACGAGCTAGATGCAGGTTTTCTAAGGCTGAAATATATGTTATGGTGGAGGATAGGAAAACAAAGCAAGGAAATCATACCTAGCAAAATGGAAAAGATTCTTCCTCTGGTGCTTATCCAGAGACCAAGACCCAAATACGATGCAAGTAACAATGCTCATGGATTACCTGTCAGACTTAACAAAACTGGCACTTGTATGCACTTTTGAAGGTTTAAGCTTCTGCTATCTCAGGCTGCCTAGCCATCGGCCCCCACTTATATACTCCCAGCCTTCAGTTCAACAGTTCTCAGAAGGTTTCTATTTATGTACTTGCTTAATTTTTTTTTAATCTCAGACCTCCAAGAAAAGACATTGCTCCATAACAGGATCTTAACTAAATCCTACACAATTTTATTCTAGCTCTATTTGAACAAGCTGCTACATCCCTGCACTTTTTATCAAGGAAATTACGAAAGGTCTCAGAACTACAGGCGCTGATGTGCAGAAAACCCTTTTTAGTTCACATTAGGACAAGGTGTCACTTTGCATCAATCTAATTGTAGTCAGAGCTGTCTCTCAGTGAAGCCATTCGTTTACTTGCGTTCATTCCTAACCCTGAAAATACTGAACAGAAGACCCTTCATTCCCTGAATGTGCACAGACAGCTGAAATTTTACTTACACAGGACTAAAGAATTAAAGACAGACCAGACATTTGTTTACCAATGGAAAGGAGAAGAAACTAATGAAAAAGCAAAACATTTTCCAAATGGCTTGCCTATTGTATTTCTTTTTGTTACTCTGCTACTGATAAACTGTTCCCAGGAATTTCAAAGCCCACTCTACTACAACCAAAGCAGACACCACAGCACTCCTCGGGAGGTGTCAGCACTCAATCTGTCTGTTCTAGATGTTGCCGCATAGTCATCAGTGCATACAGTCTCAAAGCACAACCTGGGCACAGCCTCTAGAACCAGTGCTGTGTTCACCTCTGCAGTCCTGCAAGGCTTACTCTGCTATTTTTTCTCCTGCCATCCACCAACTGCCTCTTAGCTTTGGGAATCTTCAAGAAGTAGTGACTGCAATAGTGAATAGCACAATGAAGGCAATACAGTTGGTTTTAGGAACTTGAGTGTAGATGGTCAACTGCATTCACTGCAGAAGCCCATATTTACTCCTACCTTACATTTTTTTTCCACTTAAAACCCAGGGTTGTGTGGTTCACCATCAGATCCCATTTCCACCTTCCCTCTCATTACATAGCAGGAACGCCTTCCCACTTTCACTTTGTCACGCTTCCTGAAAAGGGAAATCAAGGACCTCTGGGATGAGACTGTAGCACAGGGGAACCTTCCATCCTGCTCTAACTTGGGCTTTGCACCATTGTGCCCTCACCTGGCTTGGCCAGGGCAAGAAAGACATTAAAATAGCATCAGGTGACACACCTCTTTTACCATTAATGTCCTTACATGAGAGTGGAAGGAGGTCTGCCAAAGCTTTGTCTGTCAGAACAAAAAAAAAAAAAAAATACAAATACTGTGAAGGAGGAGAGAAAAAAAAAAAAAACACTTCAAACTACTAATGCATTTTACAAAATTTATTTAGGGGTTAAACTAGTTATTCCACACACCTGTCAAATTGGGAGAAAAGTTTGGCAGATCTTTATATCAAAAAAAGCCCTGCATCGAAAATTTGCTTTGATTGGGAAGATACAGGTATATGGTAGTTTTCTAATGAAAACAGCAAGAATTTTCAGTCCGCTTAGTAAAATCAGAGTGCACGTTTTTGAGAGTTCGAATAAGACTCTTATTAATGAAGCAAAAGTAGGAAGCTTTTTACATACACCATGAAAAGCTCTTATGTTCTTTTTGGCTCATGTTTGCCAACTAATAAGCATCCATCCACTGGACTAGAGTCCATTAGTTCTCAGGGGTCCTCAGATCTATGGATGTGAGACCTGACCAGAGGGGCCTTCAATCAAGAAGTCCAGAGGATTGCTTGCTGTAAGCCCACAAGCCATGAGGGTGTTTTTGATTACTGTAATCTCAACCCTGGGCAGAGAGACAAGCAAATTTGCATCACACTGGTGGCCCACAATAGCTTCTGCAAGTGGATGCATGCTTCTGTGCACTTGCTATGAAGAATACTGGTGCTTTGGTGAGATGAGCTCCCCCACCCTGTCTGAACATTAGCATCAATGCCTCTCTAACAAGAATATGCAACAGCATGTGGAGAGCTCCACCTGTGACATTTTTTCCACCAGTACTACTCACTCAATGCAGCAGTAAAGTAAAGCTTCTGACAATCAACAAATACATATTTAGCCAACTCCAGTGGCATAGCGGTATAAAGCTCTGACTACAGTCCAGACAACCCAGGTTTGCCACCATTTCTAAAACAGAAGCAATTTCAATGAAACAGATGAATATTTGAAAGTGCCTTTAGAAAGCACAGATAAAAATCCTCTAAACATCTAACCAACTAGCTTTGAGCAAAATGCTTGCCCAAGTCTCTCTGAAAGTATATACCAAGACTGCAGAAATGGACTTTCATTCATCTTTTGAGTTCCTGGGAGACTCCAATGTTTTCCAGTCATTTTACTTAATTTTGTTTGTAATCAAGAGAATTTCTCTAGTTTAAGCACAACCTCACCTGTAGGTCTTTGTCCACTGACTAGTGGTTTAATACAAAAGTTTGACTCCTGACAAATCAGCAGATCGTATAGTTAAATCAGTTTCATCTTAGAGTACCATGTTTAGGCTAGCTTTGGCATAACCCTTTTCCCCATCTGTCGGACCAAGGATTACTGCTTTATGGGGGGTGTCACTTTCTTCACAAGATAGTTTGCCCCAACTTCAGACAAAGGCATTTATGCTAACTCAGTGGAATGGAACAGCTTGAAGTATAATCAATATGAATATTAGCTCCCACACTGCCTTACTCAGCATCTATGACAAGACGTTTGGTCCTAAAATCTGTACCTGCTCTACACATGATATCCACCATTATACATTGCTCTCCCAAAAAGGCAGGGCTTTCCCTTTTTCCCCTTAGTTAACAGCTTTACATTCAAGAAAACATACGACTCTCAGACTCAAGGATATAACTGGCATGGTAATTATGAAAAGCTAGCTTTATTCACAGATATTATTTTACTTTGACTCCAGGAAAAGATGCTTCAGTGTTATGTAATATTTTGAGACAATTACAAGTCTTTTCAAGATATAACAAAAAAAATGACAAAACGAGGACAACTGGTATACAAATTAAAAAGGATTTTTACAAAGCATATGTGGAAAGAGACTAAAATAAAAGTACAGTTGTGTACACTTACCATAAATGTAGATGTTAGCGTGTATTCACTGTTGCAGTCATTACATTTGGGTTATCTGCTTGCAGGTATAGCCCTCGGTCGGCCTGATTAACAAAGTCTTGGGTCCTGTGTCGGTTGCTGTCCCTTCCTCCATGATGTCAGGTCTATAAAACATGCAGCTGACGCCAATACACAAGTTTTTCTTGCCCCAGATGTCAGGTGCCCCCCTAATGGGAAGCAATTAAATATAAAAGTACGATAATACACCTCCAACAAAAAAGCAAATACACCAAAAAGGCTTTTAAGCATAGTAAAGGAAAGTAGAGGTATAGCCAAAAGAAGTTAGGGGGCTGGAGAGAGTGTAACCAGGACTGCAACAGTGAATACACTCGAACATCTAAATTTATGGTAAGTGTACACAACTGTACTATGTTCTTCGTGTTTCACTGTTGCAGTCATTACATTTGGGTAGATTCCCAAAGCTATGGTTGGGAGAAGGAATTTAGATAGCATTAGGACCAGCTATAAGGCCCTGCAAGACTGCAGTGGCAAAGCCAGTTGTGGACTTACAGAAAATTGGCAAATGATAATGCTTGGTGAAAGTATGTACAACACTCCAGGTAGCAGCTTCTAGGATGTCCCTGGTAGGGACGCCTCTGAGAAAGGCTGTAGAGATAGATGCAGCCCTGGTGGAGTGAGGTCTGATCCCCTGGGGGATAGGTTTTCCATGGTGCTTATAGCAGAAATGAATGCAATGGCCTATCCATTTAGAAATGGTTTGCTTTGAAATAGCCTTCCCATCTGCCCCTGCAGCAAATGCCACCAGCAGTTGTTCAGATTTCCATTGAGGTTTAGTCCTGTCCAAGTAGAATCTAAGTTGTCTGTGCACATCTAAGGAATGCAGTATCCGTTCCCCTTTGTTCTGTGGATTGGGAAAGAAGGTTGGCAAATGAATGGACTGATTAAGAGCCACACTGGATACCACCTTGAGCATGAAGGACGGATTGCTTCTGAGGGACACCCTGTCCGCATGAAAGATGATGAAATGCTCCACTGCCATAAGGGCCTGTAATTCAGATACCCTTCTAGCTGAAGTGACTGCTAAAAGGAAAGCTGTTTTCCAAGAAAGAAATTTTAAGTCTGCAGTAGCAGCTGGCTCAAAAGGAGGAAGAGTGAGTTTCTCCAAAACAAAGTTAAGGTCCCAGGCTGGGGTTGGAGCTTTCCTGGGTGGTCTCAAATTTTTGGCCCCTCTGAGGAACTGCTTGAACAGTGGATGAGAGAAGAGCGGAGGTTCTGTGTTATAATGAGCTGAAATGGCTGAGGAGTGGATTTTAATGGAGGAAAAAGACAGGCCCTTGTGAAGGATCTCAGTTAAGTATTGTAAAATCTGAGGTAAATTGGGCGCTGCTCTGCTCATCCCGTGAGACTGGTTCCAGGCACAGAATCTTTTCAATTTTTCAGCATAAGATTTTCTAGTACTAGGCCTCCTTGCCTCTAAAATGATATCCATCACAGGTTTACTGAGAGATGGTTAAGGAGAGATTATGTGATTAGCCAGGCTGCAAGGTTCAGTGTTAGAAGCGGAGGGTGCAGAATCTGGTTCTCCTGCTGAGACAACAGGGAAGGAGTCGGAGGCAGGTGCCATGGGGATAACCGTGGAACAATCCAAATCATCCTTAGTTTGTCCCGTTTGATTTTTAGTAGTACTTTGGAGAGCAGAGGCAGAGGGGGGGAAGGCACAGACTGATAGGTTTTTCCAGCTGAAGGACAGAGCATCCACTTTCCAGGCCTGTTTGTGGGGAGTTCTTGTGCAAAATGTGCCCAATTGGCAGTTCTGGGGAGAGGCAAACAGGTCTATATTTGGGCTCCCCATTTGCTTGTCAGCATGTTGAAAATCCTTGTTTCCAGTTTCCTCTCGTGTGGGTCCATGAGGTTTCTCTGAATTGTTTGGTACTGACGAATTCAATACCAACACAAATAGTCACACAACAGAACAAAAACCTACCACTGCTTGGTATGATTAAGGCTGTCCTCCGCCACAAGAATAAAAATAAAACTGGAAATAACTCAGCGGTGATGATAATAAAAAACCAAGGTCTTTATTTACAAACCACACAACAGATTGAGCTCGCTTTCGTCTCTAATCGTGAGACTTCCTCAGAATCAAATTTTCATAACAGGTGTTCTGTTTAAATACTCTCATAATGATCAATTATTTACCATAGTAATGATTAATGACAACTGTAAATTGAGCAATCCTTCGTATAAGGAATCTGCTAATGCACCGCTTGTGATAAAATCACATATTAATAAAATGTTGAATAAAGACATACATAAGTATTTCTGATACATATGTATAACACATTTTTACACTCATTACAAAAATATATTATATATAAAGAATAAACACATGAACATAAAGGATCTACTTAACATAAAAGTTTTGAAGGCAAATGAACATATGCTATTGAATGCCTATTATATACAACACTTAAAGCTTAAAAGAAACGTGTATATATGTACACCGTATTTACACAATACTATGTATATAATTAAAACTACTCATCTAATACTATATTGAAAAAACTGATAATTTTAGTTACTTATAGTTCATTTGGATGTGACATAATGTAACCATCTTTAAAAACTTCTTTCAACAAATATGAGTATTCTCTTCATGCTCATGAATGCATGCCCAATAATCTATATGTGTCTTTGAGGGTCATTAAATATTGCATGCCTACATAGATGTCTTACTAATATGGTACTTATATGCTGAAATAATTAAATAAATCTTTTTAGATGTTTATCTCTCTTTAGATCTAATGACAGTAACTTCAAAGCAGGTTTAATAGAGATATGGTCGTTCATTCTTGGGTGTATACAAGAATCTAACCTAATCTGCCAAATCATCTCGCGATATTCCAGGAATGTCTCCCAGTCTCCTCTCCTTTCTTTTTGTTTTACTTCCTCTAATACCCAGAATTTAATATTCATATTCTGACATGCAAGTGAATGCCTATATAGAGCATTGTTCTCATTCTTTTTGTTTGTGTCCCTAATGTGTTCATAGATTCGAGTTCTCAAATGCCTTTCAGTTTTACCTATATAGTATCCCCAGCATGTTTTACAGTATGCTAAATAAACTACGCCTTTTGTGTAACAACTGGAGTAGCCATAACTCCTAAATGTAAAATTAATACTGGGGATATACATTTCCTTTTCACCGGCTATAAATGAGCATTGTGCACACCTCCCACATGTGTGTGCCTACTTTTGCCAGTGCCCCTTCTTTTTTCTCACCTGTCTTATTCTCCAAGATATTTTTAGGTTCCTATTCCTCCTAAAGATATATTTAAGTGATTGTTGGAATATACATGTTCTCATCGGCATTCTTTTGAACATATTCCAAATTCCATTTATCCACTTCTTCACCCAAACTATGTCAGAATAGTAGGTTAAAATCAACTGGGGCATTTCCTTTACTGATGTTATTTTTTTCTTTTACTATAATCATATTCATATTTCTGCCCTCCTCATCCCTTGTGGTCATAGATATATTAATACTGTTGTTACTACTGTTATGGTACTGTTCACTCCCCAACAATGGACCGTATCTAATGTCACGTCTATTAAACCTGCTTTGAAGTTACTGTCATTAGATCTAAAAAGAGATAAACATCTAAAAAAAAAAAAAAAAGATAAAATAAAAAATAAAAATGTATTTAATTATTTCAGCATAGAAATACCATATTAGTAAGACATCTATGTAGGCATGCAATATTTAATGACCCTCAAAGACACATATAGATTATTGGGCATGCATTCATGAGCATGAAGAGAATACTAATATTTGTCGAAAAGTTTTTAAAGATGGTTACATTATGTCACATCCAAATGAACTATAAGTAACTAAAATTATCAGTTTTTTCAATATAGTATTAGTTGAGTAGTTTTAATTATATACTTAGTATTGTGTAAATATGGTGTACATATATACAAGTTTCTTTTATGCTTAATTAAGTGTTGTATATAATAGGCATTCAATAGCATATGTTCATTTGCCTTCAAAACTTTAAGTAGATCCTTTTTTATATATATTTTTGTAATGAGTGTAAAAATTTGTTATCCATATGTATCAGAAATACTTATGTATATTTTTACTCAACATTTTATTAATATGTGATTTTATCACAAGCAGTGCATTAGCAAATTCCTTATCCAAAGGATTGCTCAATTTACAATTGTCATTAATCATTACTATGGTAAATAATTGGTCATTATGAGAGTATTTAAACAGAACACCTGTTATGAAAATTTGATTCTGAGGAAGTCTCACGATTAGAGACGAAAGCACGCTCAATCTGTTGTGTGGTTTGTAAATAAAGACCTTGTTTTTTTTATCATCATCACTGCTGAGTTATTTCCAGTTTTATTTTTATTCTTGAGGTGGAGGACAGCCTTTATCGTACCAAGCAGTGGGAGGTTTTTGTTCTGTGCCATGAGGTTTCTGCTTAGTCCGCCTGCCCGTGTATTTAATTTTCCTGGCAGGAATTGAGCTTGTAGGTACACTTGGTAGCTCAAGGCTGTGTTCCACAATGCCACAGCTAGTCTGCAGAGGGGGTAAGAATGTGTACCCCCCCCCCACCTGCTTGGTTATGTACCACATAACAGTGGTGTTGTCCGTCTTTACCATTAGTTGTCCTGGAAGAATGTGGTCCTTGAAGGCTGTCAAAGCATTCTGTACAGCTATTTCTTTTTGATTGATATGCAGGTGCATTTGACTTGGGTTCCATTTGCCCTGAATGCACTTCACTGCCAGGTGAGCCCCCCATGCATAGTCTGATGTGTCTGTTGTTAAAGTTTGGGCGGCAGGGGGTGGTGTGAAAGGTAGTCCCTTGCTTTGGTGGCAGGCCTCTGCCCACCAAAGGAACTCTAGGCGTAGGCAAGGTATGATAGAAATCCTTGCTTCTAGATCCTGAGAATGTTGACACCATAGGCTTTTTAGATACCACTGTAGTTTCCTCATATGCAGTCTTGCATATAGATTTAGAAGAATGCAAGAGGCCATGAACCCCAAGGCTTGCAGTATTTGTCTTGCAGACATAGCAGGGTTTTTGTGGCCACTTGTTTGAAGTAAGTTGTTAAATGAATGTTTCGCTGGCATGAGGTAAGCCATCTGGGAAGTTGTATTCAAGCTTGATCCAAGGAATATAATTTGTTGACAGGGTACCAGGTGTGATTTCTTTTCGTTTATGGTGTACCCCAGACAAGTTAGAACCCTTTGTACAAAGGCCAGATGATTCAAAAGTATGTCCTGGCTTTCTGCATGAATTAGACAATTGTCCAGTTATGGGTATATTTGAGTATTTCTTTCCCTGCAAAATGCAATAACTGGAGTTAGGAACTTTGTGAATACCCTAGGCGCAGTAGATAAGCCAAAGGGCAGTGCAGAGAACTGATGGTGCGTGTAGCCCGCTTTGAAGCGTAGGTATCTTCTGCAAGATTCCCTGATTGGGATGTGCAGGTATGCATCTTTTAAATCTAGTGTCGCCAACCAGGCATCTTTGCCTAGCAAAGGAAGTAATTGGTGAAGAGTCAGCATCTTGAATTTTGGAATCTCCAAAAAGGTGTTTAGAATAGACAGGTCCAGGAAAGGACACCATGCATTGTCTTTTCTGGGTACCAGGAAGCGTCTCCAGTAGAAACCTTGTCCCTTTTCCTCTTCTGGTACAAGTTGAATAGCCCCCAAGCTTAAGAGAGAAAGTAGTTGTTTTTGGGCCTCTGCCCACTGATTTGGGGGTAGGTCTGGCCACCCGTTTGGTGTTGGCAACGTGTGGAAGTGAAATCTGTATCCCTGGGACACTATATTTAAAACCCATTTGTCCTGGGTAATGAGTTCCCAATTCTTTGCATGAAGAGCAATCTTTCCCCGCAAAGGGGCAGTCAGTTGATAAGTGCTTGGAAATTTTAAAAGGAAGCTATTGCAACAGTTTACCATAGGGGGAAGTCTTATTACTCCCACATTTGGAAGTGGAGGCCCCCCACTGCTTAGTCCTGTGTGTCCCCTGGGACTGAAACCTGGGGTTTTTGCTGTGTCTGGGTTTGGTTTGAGAAGACCTGGAAGGGGCTGGAAAGGACCAATTCTTACAGGGCCAGTGCCTACTAAATCTAGGAGGTTGCACTTGTAAAAAATTTTTAACAGTTTGCATTGATTTAGCTTAATCTTCCATCTTTTTAAGAACTTCCTCAGCCTTGTTGCCAAAGAGGCGTTCCTGATTTAAGGGAGCATCCGACAATTTAGCTTTAACATGATCAGGCAAAGATTGCTCCTCAAGTCAAGCATGCCATCTGAGCACAGACCCATTAACAGCAGCCCTGCAAGAGGCCTCTAATGAATCAAAACCACACTGCAAAGTATGTTTTCCAACTTGTTCAACAGAATGCATTAAATCCTGTAATTCTTTATTTTCCACAGAGTCAGGAATTAACATCATTTTCTGTTTAAGCAGTCCAATAACATGTTGCTGATATTGTAACATATGAAAAACAGGCAGTTTAAAGCCCTAATGGCCAAGGTTGCAGAAGTGTAAACCTTCTTACCCCATTTATCCAGCGCCCTGAAGTCTCTATCTGAAGGGGTAGGATTTTTAGCAGTAAAAGCCTTTGGGTCCCTGTGAAATAGTCTCTGGATCTGCAATAGGATTTTTTAAAAAGGAACTTGTGGGACTCAGGGGACCCTGTAGTACCTGTCAGGTTTTCTGGGAGCAGGAGGCAAGTAATCAGGGGCCAAACTAGATTCTGAAAAAGCATCAACAATGCCTAGTACAGGAGGAATAGCTAAAGGTCTATGCTGAGGTAGGAGAAGGAAATCCCTAAGCCTCTTTTCTGAATCAGAAAACTCCTGGCTTTCCCAGTGGAAATGCTCCCTTAGAGTATGTAAGATTTCCCCAAAAGAAAAATCCTCAGGAGGGGAAGCAGAAGGAATTGAGTCCTCTGCATCAATCTTCATAAGTAGACAAGGGCAAATCCAGATCATCAGAAGAATCAGAAAAAAAGAATCCTGGTCAGATGATTCATAATCTTCAGTCCTAGGCCTCTGGGTGGGGGGGGGGGGGTTTGGCTATCCCTGATTAGAGTTATTAGATCTTCAGCCATTCTTATTTGTTTTTTTAGGCATAGAGGCCTGAGCATGTGGCCTGTGTGTTGGCTTTTTAGGCATGGTTCGAGATTTAGGCCCAAGTAAAGAAGGAGGCATCGGTTTAATATGCAAGTCCGTAGCCCTGAATACACCCTCAGAAGCCGGTGCCTGCACAGCGGCTCCGGACCCATCCATGGTAGAGACATCCGCGGGTTCCATAGCTGAAGCATCTCGCAGCATACCGGACTCCGAACTTGTCTCAGTAGAGGCCTGCGAATCAGAAGTAGTGGGTATCAGGGGCTGCGAAAGCACCTCACTGAGTACCGGCGAACTGGTGACTGGCTTAGGAGAAGCATTGTCGGCAGTTTTGGACCTTGGCAGTCTATGTATTTATCTTTGCATTTTTTCGGAATTCCGATAGTCGGATGGCTAACCGACGACATTTCTGGATAATTAAACCGAGAACAGAAATATTTAAAGGCAAAAATATACAGACGATGGATAGTGCGCTGATCAAATAAAGCACAAAACCGACAGCAAGGTACGTCGTGGTCAGGGCCTAGGCAAGGAATACAATACGAATGAAATTCTTTATGAGGTATTTGCTTTCCACAAGTAATACAATTATTAACTTTTACTGACACTGGTAAGGAGCAAGAAAAAGTTTCCCCATCAGGGAACTTAGCTTTAGTTGAAGACTTCAGTTCTGAAAATCGAAAATTAAAATTTCAGGAGTCGGACGACCGGCACTTGTGAACTGCTTCTGCTTCAGGCACTGCATGGCAAGAAAGACTGATGTAATGGTGTCAGCTACATGTTTTATAGCTCTGTCGACCTGACATCATGGAAAAAGGGACAGCAACCGACGCAGGACCCAAGACTTTGTTAATCAGGCCTACTGAGGGCTACCTGCAACCAGATAGCCCAAATGTAATGACTGCAACAGTGAAATATGAAGAACATTAAAAATTCAGAAGTTAAACGCTCTTGATTATATAGACAGCAAAATACAAGCAATGAAAATGACTAGTAGGTTTTTAAGTTTTACATACAGGTCAGGTGCATTTTTTTACATCAACCCAAGGGAAAGTTGCTTACCATAACTAAGAGAGAGTTGAAAGGTTTTATTTGGAAGGGGAAAGGGCAAGAGTTAATTGGGATAAGTTGATTCTCCCCATAGAACAAGGTGGTTTAGGATTACTGGATATGAAGGAATATTTTATTTTAGAGTTATACAATTAAGGCTCATATACGTAACAGAAGCAGAAGCTTAGAGAAGTTCGAAAAGCAAGAACCACCACCACCACACAGAACATTATGTTCATAAAGTAGCCGAAAGCATTCTCAGAAAAAACACAGGAATGGAGAAATATATTACCAAAAGAGATGATTGCAAGTAGGGCTATAAAAAATAGAAAAGAGGGGGCATGAACATACTAGAGAATATTATCAAAACAACCAAGGCTTGGGAAGCACATAACTAGAGAGAGAGGGGTAAGACAGAGAGATAACACTAAGCAGAAATTTGGACTGCTGGTGAGAGACTACCTTCCCTACCAGAGTACAGTCAAGAGAAAGGGACAGGGAATTGCTAAATGAAAGATCAGCTCCAGTAATGTTTTAGCAGAATCTAGAACAGAAATCGGTGTTAAAGGGATGATTAGTACAGCACATAAAATATGCATGGCAACAATAAGAATCAATTACAGAGGAGGTTATGCTAGATTGGGAGGAAAGAATTAAAAAGCATTACACAGAGAACAATGGGAAGACATATGCAGAGTTCCCAAGTATGCAAAAAAGCCCAGAAAGAACTGTTTGCATAGAAATTATATACTCCAAGCAGACTTCAGAGAATTTTTCCTTAAGTAAATAAATGCAGGAAATACGATGGAATACAGATAGGTAATTGGAAACTTTTTTAATGCAACTAGACAGATTTTTAAAAATAATTCTCCACAGAGTACTCAGTCAGAAATGCTAGGAGAGCAAATAATTCTAAATAAATTACTCTTTTGAGCTGGGATATAGGATCTGAATTGCCCAGACGTAGCAAGTGCTTAAAGCTACTGACTGCAAAAGCTAATAGAAAATGGAAACCAAAATCTAAACCAACTGTAACCGAATTACTGAATATTGTAAAGGAGATAAAAGTGAAGCAGAAATACTTAGAAAAAGGAAGGAGTAAACTACATAGAAATAACAGGGATCTGTAAGAATAATACATGCAAAGCAGTAGTTGGAGCAAAGAAATTTAAGGAAAGGCGGGGAAGTAACTACTTTAGGCAATGTAATGAGTGAATGAAAAAGTACAGTTTTGTACCTACCATAAATGTAGATGTTCGAAGATCCACATTGCTGCAGTCCTTACTTATGGCTAGTCCGCTGTCCTCGGTCGGCCCGAATACCAAAGTATTAGGCTGACGTCGGTCATGGGCACACAGCCCTGACATCAGAGCGTCAGGGTATAAAAGCGCATGACCGACGTCATATCCTCAGTCTTTTCTTGCCCCAGATGTCAGAAAGCCCTAAAAGAAAGGCCACAGCCAAAAAACAGAGAACCTTCCCAAAAGATATGCCCAACTACAGCCATCACCCAAACCATATAACCATGCTAAGCTACAGAGGGGAAGGAGGGAGGGAAAATTGGACTGCAGCAATGTGGATCTTCGAACATCTACATTTATGGTAGGTACAAAACTGTACTATGTTCTTCATCTCACATTGCTGCAGTCCTTACTTATGGGTAGAATCCCAAAGCAACGGGAAAGGGAGGTTGGAAAAATCATAAAGCATTAGGGGCTGCTAAAATGCCCTGTAATATTGCAGTGGCAAATCCAGCCCTAGACTTAGAATAAAGAGGAAGGTGGTAATGTTTGGAAAAAGTATGTACTGAACTCCAAGTGGCTGCTTCCAAAATATCCTTTGTAGCTACCCCCCTTAGAAAGGCAGTAGAAGTTGCAGTAGCTCTAGTGGAATGAGGTCTGATTCCAGTCGGAATCTCCTTACCATGATGGGAATAACAAAAAGAAATACAAAACCCAATCCATTTAGAAATAGTTTGTTTTGAAACAGGTCTACCCTGTGAACCCAAAGCAAAAGAAACAAACAACTGCTGAGACTGTCTGAACTCCTTGGTTCTGCTCAAATAATAACGCAACTGCCTATGAATATCCAAAGTATGCAAAATCTTCTCCCCTTTATTTTGAGGATTTGCATAAAAAGTAGGCAAATGAATAGTTTGGTTTAAGGCCACACTAGAAACCACTTTAGGCATAAAGGAAGGATTAGTGCAAAGATACCCTATCCTTATGAAAAATCAAGAAAGGCTCCACTGCCATAAGGGCCTGTAATTCAGAAACCCTTCTTGCAGAAGTAATGGCCAACAAAAAAGCAGTTTTCCATGACAAAAACTTTAACTCGGCAGTAGCTGCAGGCTCAAAAGGTTGTAGAGTAAGCTTTTCCAACACAAAATTGAGATCCCAAGCAGGAGTAGGAGCTCTACGTGGGGGTCTTATGTTCTTTGCCCCTCTGAGAAACTGCTTAAACAAAGGATGAGAGAATAAAGGAGGGTCACAGTCATAATTAGCCGAAATGGCTGCAGCACGAACCTTTATGGAGGAGAAGGACAAACCTTTGTCTAATAACTCAGTAAGATATTGTAAGGAAGCACTCAAAGTAGGCTTGGAAACATCAAAGTCCTTCCCTTTGCTCCAAATAAAAAATCTCCTCCATTTATCAGCATAAACTTTCCTTGTACTAGGCCTCCTGGCCTCCAAAATAACATTCAAAACTTGTTGTGGAAGCTGAGCACCTCCAGAATCTAAAACAGAATATGCCAGGCTGTTAGATGCAGAGACTGAATTCTGACATTGAGAAAGTGATTGCCCTCCTGAGACAAAAGATGTGGAATCAAAGGCAGAGGCCATGGAGGTTCTCGGACCAAACTCCTCAGTAGTGGGTACCAGTGTTGTCGAGGCCAATCCGGTGCTATCAGGATCATGGATGGCTTGTCTTGTCTGGCCTTCAAGAGAACCTTGGGCAGAAGAGGTAGAGGTGGAAAGGCATATACATGAAGATAGTTCCAACTGAATGACAGAGCGTCCACCTTCCAAGCTGTGGGATGAAACCTTTTTGTGCAAAACTTTGGCAACTGGTAATTTAGTGGAGAAGCGAACAGATCTATGTCTGGAGTTCCCCATGACACTGTCAACTTTTGAAATACCTGAGGATCCAATTTCCACTCGTGGGGATCCACTATTTGTCTGCTCAATACATCTGCTAAGGAGTTCTGTGCTCCTGGTAGAAATCTTGCCTGAAGATTGAGGTTGTAACTGAGAGCTGTCTCCCACAAAATCATTGCTTGTCTGCAAAGAGGGTACGAATGAGTTCCCCCTTGCTTGTTGATGTACCACATGACAGTTGTGTTGTCTGTTAGAATCAACACCTGCCCTGGGTGAAGTAAATCCTTGAAAGCCATCAATGCAAATTGTACTGCTAACATCTCCTGCAAGTTGATATGCAAATGTTGAAGTCTGGCAGGCCACGTGTCTTGCACCCATTTCCCATTGAGGTGTGCTCCCCAAGCCTTGTCCGAGGCATCTGTCGTTAGAATCTGACTCGCCTCTGGTCGGGTCACAGAGAGTCCCTTGTTTAGGTGACATTCCTGAGCCCACCACAAAAATTCCTTCTGAATGCAAGGTATTATCTGAATGACAGTGTCTAGATCCTGGCAGTGTTGTGTCCATAGATTTTTGAGATACCACTGAAGCTTCCTCATATGCAATTTGGCATTGGGAAGTACCAGAATACAAGATGCCATGAACCCCAAGGCTTGAAGGACTGTCCTTGCAGTCAGCCTGGACTGTAGAGACATTTGATGGAAATAAAGTGAAAGACTTTTCTGTTTGTCCGGGGTCAAAAAGGCCATCTGGGAAGCTGTATTCAGTCTCACACCCAGAAAGCACATGTCCTGAGAGGGGACTAGACTGGACTTTGTTTCGTTCACAGAATACCCTAGGCATCTTAACACTACCATCACATACTGTAGATGCTGAAGAAGCTCGTCCTTGTCTTGTGCAATAATCAGGCAATCGTCCAAATAAGGATAAATTTGTATTCCTTCCATCCTGAAAAAGGCTATCACTGGAGCCAGAACCTTTGTGAACACTCTGGGCACTGTAGATAAGCCAAGGGGCAATGCAGAGAACTGATAATGTAAATTTCCAGCTCGAAAACGCAGGTACTTCCTGCAACTGGGCCTGATAGGAACATGAAGATAAGCCTCTTTTAGATCCAGAGTTACCATCCAGTGATCTTTTCCCAGCAGAGGCAAAAGCTGTTGTAATGTCAATATTTTGAACTTTGGAATGTCCAAATAAGTGTTGAGGAGAGATAAATCCAAAATCGGTCTCCACGTGTTCCCTTTCTTTGGTACTAGAAACAGGCGGGAATAAAACCCTAGACCCACTTCCGAAGGAGGTACTGGCTGTATAGCTCCCATGTGAAGAAGTAATGAAATCTGTTTGTGAGCCTCCATCCTTTGCAGAGGAGGAATGTTTGGCATACCTTTGAAAGGAGGCAATGTATGGAAATAAAACTTGTAACCTTTGTTTATAATGTCCAACACCCATTTGTCTTGGGTGATTAAAAACCAATTTTGCTTGAAGAGAGCTAGCTTTCCTCCCAAAGGAGCTGCCAGGCAAGTAGAATCTGGCAGCTGAAAATGCAGGTCATTGGGCCTGTTTACGAAAGGACTGGCCCCTACCCTCAGCAGCAGATGGAGCAGGCGAACTCCATGTTCTAGGCCTAAAGGTACTCTGAGCTCTGCCCCTACCACGCCTAGATCTGCCCCTAGACTGGGAATCAGAAGGATACGTCCACCCCTTAGCAGGCCAATTTCTACTAAACTTAGGAGGTTGAACCTGCAAAAAATCTTTAACAGTCTGCATAGACTTAGCCTTGTCCTCCATTTTCTTCAAAACAGACTCCACAGGAGGCCCAAACAAAACTTCGGACTGTAAAGGGGCATCCAGAATTCTAGACTTAACATGCTCAGATAAATTCTGATCCTTAAGCCAGGCATGCCTACGAAGAACTGAACCAGTGGCAGCCACTCTATAAGAAGCCTGCAAAGCATCAAAGCCACACTGCAAAGAATGTTTCCCCACCTGTTCAGAAACATGCACCAAATCTTGCAATTCTTTACACTCTATGCCCTCTGCCAAAGCATCCACTTTAGATTTTAGCTGAGAAAGGAGGAAATTCTGATATTTTAACATATGAAACTGGCAATTTAAAGCCCTCATTGCTAAAGTAGAAGAGGTGTACACCTTCTTACCCCATCTGTCCAAAGCTCTAGCTTCCTTATCTAGAGGAACCGGATTCTTTACAACAGAAGCCCTAACACCCTTAGGCCCCTGACTAATAGTTTCTGGGTCCGCCCTAGGACTCTTATATAGGTATTTATGAGCCTCAGGTACCCTATAATATCTGTCCGGTTTAACTGGTGCAGGAGGCATAGAATCTGGATTAAAAGAGGCCTCCGAAAAAACATCCTGAACAACATCCAAAACAGGAGAAATAGCCAAGGGTCTATGCTGTGGTAAAAACAAGAACTCTCTAAGCCTCTTTCTGGAATCTGAGTAATCCTGTCCTTCCCACTTAAAATGTTCCCTCAGAGTGTAAGGTTTCTGAAAATGAAAAATCCTCTGGAGGGGAAGCAGAAGGAGTAGAATCCTCCGCATCGGAATCCGAATAAGGCGGAAATTCTTGAATATCTTCAGCAGAAGACTCAGAATCATCTGAGGCCTGCTCCAAAATTTCCAACTCTGGCTCTACCCTAGGCCTCTTATCAGGAGGGGGCATGGAACCTCTAATTAAAGTAATCAAATCTTCTGCCATTTTAAGCATATGCTTCGTAGGTACAGACCCTGAAGAACCAGAACTAACTCCAGAAGAAGGCAAAACAGACCTGCCCTTAGAAGGAGCCCTAGAAACAGTAGCAGAAGGCCTAACCCCCTTAGGCAAAGAAGGGAGAATAGTAACCTGAGAGGCCCCTTCAGCCTGACCTGACTCCTGTGAGGCCACATCCTGTAAAATCAAGGTTTCCCCCTGAGACTCTACAGAAACTTCAGCCGGATCCACCTGTTCCACTGCAGTCTCTAAAGGACCGGCGTCCGAAATGGACGAATCATCCTGCCTAAGCTTTACAGATTTGTCTTTACGCTTCTTCGTGGAAGCGGCGTCGGAGGATCCGACGGCATATTATAATTACACCGTTTGCCAAAGACTAACCTAGCGCAATCTAGCCTTCTCTTAATAGTGCGCTTATTAAACCTAGCACAAAACCGACACCCAACTACGTCGTGCTCCGGTCCCAAGCAAGGGATACAAAGCGAGTGGTAATCCCTATGCGGTATCTGCTTCCCACCAGAAATACAATTATTCACTTTTTCTGACATCCGGTAAATAACTGAGGCAAGAAAAAACAAAAATGCTCCCCAACGGGGTACTTAGCCCAACTTGGTATGTCTGAAACTCCAAAAACGAAAAATTTCAGAAAGCCGAACGGCACTTGCAACGCTGCTTCTGCATCGGACCATGCGGCAAAAAAGACTGAGGATATGACGTCGGTCATGCGCTTTTATACCCTGACGCTCTGATGTCAGGGCTGTGCGCCCATGACCGACGTCAGCCTAATACTTTGGTATTCGGGCCGACCGAGGACAGCGGACTACCCATAAGTAAGGACTGCAGCAATGTGAGATGAAGAACATCTATTAAAATACATACTGTGTGAAAAATAAAGGAAATGTTAGGTTTTTTTAATTTTTCTATTATTGTACATGTATTTATGTCACTTTTTAAAAGACAAAAGGCCTGTGGCTGACCAAGTTTGCGAACAACTCAGTTGGGAGCGGTCATAGACTCCTCAGATGATGTTAACATACTGCAATAGGGTCTCACAGCAACTAATGACTGCTGCGAAAGTCATGGCCTCAGGCTAAACGCAAAAATATTTATCTTAATACCATTCGGCAAAAACACGGCACCTGCTGATTACCACATCAATGGCAACCCACTAAACACACAACCTGTGGTGTCAGACCAGGGAACTCAGGTTGATAATCTCACATTCAACCATCATGTAGCGGCAGTGGTCAGAAACGCTTTTTACTTGGCTCATCTCATAAGTAAAGGGACTGCATTAAGAAAAAAGGTTATTACAACTCTATAATCCTCCCTCATTAGATCAATAATAGAGTATAATACCCCATTATGTACCTCTCCAAACATATGGGCCAAGTGGAAAGGCCACAGAAGTACCTCACAAAGAGAATCCATGGCCTCCAAACAGCTGTCCTACGTGGATAGGCTCAAATCATTATCACTCTACTCGGTATCATACAGGTTGCTCAGAGGTGATCTGTGTCTCGCCTACAAGGCAATCTCGGACTGTGCCCTACTATAGATGCTCCATATCTGCAAGTCTAACTCCTCATGCATTACCCGCTCAAAAGGCCTGAATCTAATATGAGACATCAACAAAATCTGCTGGAGAGACAGGTTTGTCTGCCGAAGGCTGCCTCATCTCTGGAATAGACTTCCCATACAGGTCAAACAGTGTACCTCGCTGACCCTCCAAGCGCCACAAATTTGTCCTATGGGTTCCATCTGTGTCCCTCATTGACAGGGGTGACAGGTGCTGACTGCAGTTTCTTTTTGGGGATAAACACGTGGCTAAGCTTGTAAGGGCCCCAGAACCATTAGCCTAGTAACTTCCTATGATCCAATGATATCATGCACGATAAAGATGTTTAAAAAAAATATCAGGACTGGAGACATCATCATATACTTGAGCCCCTCCCCTCTCCATGGGATAGTTGAGCCAACTGAACACCAACACCTTTCCCACCTGAGTACTTGGTGCCAGGCTCAGCAAACAAACCCTGGTCATGTAGGCTGCAATCAGGGTCCCATCCCTATGTGCCACAAAACTTACTAACGCAGTGGGAACAAAGTTCATAAAAGTGGAAATCTAACAGTAAATATTTCCCTTACCTTGAGCTGTATTAATGGGAGATTTTTCAGGAAATACCCACAATCACTTTACTAGGGACAATCTTTCATATTCGATTTCCACTGTAATGGAAAATGCAGTAATAGTTGATTCCATAACAGCGGAATCTAACATAAAAGAATTTCCTTCAACTTTAGCTATAATGAGGTATTTGCTTTAGCAAAGGCCTAAAATATCTTTAATTATACTATTGTATAAATATTTTCTAGCAATAAAGCAACATTGAGCAAGAAAATTATAAGTCAAGTCCTTTCCCAATGAACTTGCACCTAAAAGAATATGAAAACAGCATCAATACTTGAACTAATTACTTTAGATGCTTAACGCCATTTTTCCTGATGCAACACGTCTGTACTCTCAAATTCTGAAAATCTGCCATTACTGTCATGACAGAATATGATGGTGTACTAAAGAATTAATCTCACCAAGGATTTAAATAAATCTAATAAAGCATTTCTAAACAGAATAATACAAACAGTGGCACCGCTTCACATTCTCGCCTGATTATGACCACTATGCTTTGTTCCAGTTTCATAATGGGGTCAGGTTTGATTTACTCCTGTTAATGCTGAGACCCAGACCACTAAAGGCATTCAGGGTGAAATGCAAATCACTGTCTATTGCCTGGCTGGACTCCAATAGGATAAGATAGTCATCCAGGTAAGGGCAAATGTGGATGCCCTTTGCCCTGCAGTCAGCAACTAATAGAGCCAGACATTTGGTAAAGATTCTAGGCATAGCACAGAAGCCAAAGGGCAATCACGCAAATTGGAAATGCTTCACCTCTGCTGCAAATCTGAGAAGCTGCTGGTGCTATTTGGCTACGGGGATGTGAAGGTAGACATTGTTATGTCTAGAGACCCTGCTGTTGCATTAAGAGCAAGTCTTTGGAGAGTTAACATTCTGAACTTTAAAACAATGAGAAATTTGCTTAAGCTTGAAAGGTACACGGCAGGTCTGCATGCACAATACAGTTGTGTAAAAATGTACAGCTGTGTAACAACTTACCATAGCATAAGATGCCCTGCTCATCACTGATGCAGTACTCCTGACATACAGGAGGTCACCGCTGACATCCTGCCATAGCCTTAACTTCCAGTGGTCGTACTAATGCAAAACTCAGCTCATAAGTATAGGGGTATATACACAGATATACAAACATGTACCTCAGACTATCTCCAAGCTAGCAGCCTGAACACTACTGAAAAAGACAGTCTGGTCAGCTAGGAGGAGCGTAGCTCAGATAAGTAAGTAAACTCCCCCATTTCCATGTAGGAGAGAACAGCTTAAAGCAAAAGGGGAAGAAAGAAGGTGGGGAAAGTGAACAGTAGGGCATCTATTCTTATGGTGAGTTCTTAAACAACTGTACTATGCCATGACTAAAATCACTGTTGCACTATTCTTGACATATAGCTAAGGAGAAGATGAGCTGTCTAGTAGTCCAGACAAGACGGACCTTGCAAAAACAGCCCTGGACCTGGAAAAGCATCAATTTTGCAGTGTTTGTTGAATTTGTGCATAGAGGGCCAAGTATCAGCTTCCTGAGAGTGTTACTTAAACAATCTGGAATTACAGAGCTGACATGAGTATATTTTTTGCACTTTAACTGTTCAGTGTTTCTTATCAGTACTGCATTGTTTTTTTTATTTGCTTAACAGTCAAGAAAATACAAGTTAAGTGCTTTTATCCGGGATCTCCCAGGCTTCCTCAGAACAATACAATGACAAATTACACGTTACATTTATACCAATGCCAACCCATCAAAATGAGTTGATTTAAAATGCTTTTTACATCCATTAAAAGGGGAGTCTCCCTTAGTAAACACTTTCACAACAATAAAAACATTCATGTTCTATATCAAAATATAAAATTCGTTCATAGTTTAAAAAAATGGTGCAAACATGTTCATTTCTCCGATGTTTAAACAGTTCAAAAAGGTTTTTGTATTTATTTATTATTTTATGTTTCCGTGGTAGCCCTATAATTTGATTGCCCTTATCTTGAGAGCACTGTTGATACTTATGTTCTCATTTAAACCCAGGGTTTTACCTGCATCCAGCTTAATTTATCAGCACTCCTTATACTCCAGTCTGGCTTCCCAATGTCCACCCCTCAGGTCATGTGCTACCCGTTCTAACACACTAAATGCATATTTATTATCACAAACTTTGTGGTGTCTATATAAAGCGTTGGTATCCTTTTGAGGAGTTACATCATATAAATGTTCATAGATCCTGTTTTCAAATGGTCCTCTCAGTCTTTCCTATATAAAAACTGTGACATGCCTTGCATGTAACCAAATATACTACACCCCTACTGTTACAGCTATAGTGACCTCTAGGTCCCAAAAAGACACCACTCGCTTTTAAAAAAAATCTCCTTATTATCAATCATACTACATCAATTACAAAAAACACATTTATAAGTTCCAAATTTCTTGCTGTTTCCACTTTGCTTGTTCTCCTTTATGTATCTTTCAAACATCTCCTTCAAGTTCATATCCCTTCTCCTAATGAACGTGGGATTTTTCTGATACAGTTTTCCTAATATTCGGGTTCACTGTTGAAACATACCAATACTTTTAAATAATATTTTCTACTTCCAGTAAAAATGGAGAATACGTATGGATGAAAGCCAGTTTATAAGAATCATCTGTCACTAACTTACCAACATCTCCCACGACCCCTAAACCTAATAAAGGGCTATATTTCTGCCCTTACTACTTCATCCATTAATTTGTCAATAAGGGTACTAGGGTAACCTCTCTGTTCAAATAGCTCCTTGATAAATTTAATTTCTTCTATAAAAGTCCCCTCCTCACTACACATTCTTGAAGCCCTAATTAATTGGCCCTTAATAATCCCTTTCTTCTGAAAGTATGGGAGTTCGCTGTTAAAATGTAAATAATTTGAAAGTGTCTTTTCAAAAAATTTTAGAGTGAAAACCCTTTTTCATGCAGTCTTTGTAAATAGTAATATCTAAGTAATTATCCATATCTATATTAATCTTCTCTTGTGTGGGTGAACTTAAAAAACTAGTAGTTTCATTACTGTACAACATAAATTCTTCTAGTTTTTCTTCTGGACCTTTCCGAAAAAGAGAGACAAATGTCATCCAGGAACGCAGTGTAATGTACTATATAATTTGACCAATCTCTATCAAAGATAAAGTTCTTTTCCCAATAGTACAAAATACAATTTGCATACAAGGGGGCGCATGCAGCCCCCATTGCTACCCCCTATTCTTGCTTGTAATATTCCCCATTAAAAAACATGAAATTATTCTTCAAAATGGCTTCCATAAATTCCAAAAGTAAATTCATCTGCTCATTTCTTAAGTACTTACATTCAACCAGAATTTCCTGGAACCATTCTAAACCAAAACCGTGTGGAATACATCAGTAACATCTATAGCTACAAAATATAATTCCTTATCGTATCTATCCTGGGTAAGACTTTTAAGAAAATCTCAAGAATCCTTGGAAATACGTTTCAAGGAAGTACATTTTTTCAACCAATGATCTACATATAATGCTAAAGGTTCAGTTTTCGATCCAGCCCCAGCCACAATAGGACGGAATGGGGGCTTTTCTATACTTTTCTGAGTCTTGGGAATTCTAAACACTGTCAGAATTCGTGGGCTAGGAACAAACAAAAGCTCAAATAGTTTTTCATCTACAGTGCCCTGAAATAAATGATCTTTCACAAAAAAAAAAAAAAAAAAAAGAAGTTATGTACTTTCCATATCGTTCCATGTTTGTAATTCACCTCACCTATATTCTTGCTGGATGGGTTCGGAGTCAATATTCGGCTCCGACTCAGCCAATACTAAAGCTCGAGAGCTTTTACTGGCTCGAGGTTAGCCCCTATCCCATGATGCCTCACGGCAAATCATCAGATCTAGTTTGCTAGAAAGCAATAAATACCTATCGGGTAATAGAAAAATAAGAGCTGTATAAATACAGCAAAGGATTAAAAATATAATCCATTCCAGGTAGACAACAAAAAGAACAATGTCAGGCAGCACCAGAATGGTCCACCAGATCCCCCAGAAACAGGAAGGGGGTTGGAGGGAGGGACGCAAGAATACAGGCGAGATAGACTACAAACATGGAACGTTATGGTAAGTACATAACTTCTTCATGTTCTGTAGTCCTACCTCGCTCTAATTCTTGCTGGGTGGGACAGCGTCCCTAGCACCTTTATCCCAGGTGGCAAAAGAAAAGAGACTCTTCAGCACAGTGGACCCAAAGGATGACCTGTCCCAGGTGGCCAAATCCAATTTGTAAAGAGTGACAAACGTATGTGGTCTTGACAAAGTAGCTACTGCACAAATAGTATTAATTGGAAGCCTACATCTAAAGGCACATGAAACAGCTACAGGCCTAGTAGAGTGACCTTTAACTTTGACAGATAATTGCCTACTAGCTTGTTGATAAGCAAAGGATATGCAATCCAAAAGCCATTTTGAGAGTAATCTTAGAAACAGGCAAGCATTTCCTTTTGTGAGAAAAGGAAACAAAAAGTTGATCAGAGTTCCTGAATTCTTTAGTCCTGTGTATATAAAACCAGACTATTCCGTGAACATCTAGCTGGTGTAGTCTATACTCTGATTTATTATAGTGGTTTAGAAAGAACAGAGGTAGCTCAATGGTGGTATTCAGATTGTGCTCCAAGCATATTTAGGAAGAAAGGAAGGGTTTGTCCTGAGAGAGACTCTATCCTTGTGAAAGATAATGTAAGGAGCTCGAACAGTTAGAGCTTGTAGTTCTGAAACTCTCCTAGCAGATGTTATGGCTACTAAGAATAACGTTTTCCATGAAAACAATTTTAGGTCTGACGACGAGGATGGCTCAAAGGGTGCAGACATCATAGATGAGAGGACTAAGTTTAAGTCCCAGGGTTCTAATGGTTGTTTTATTGGGGGCCTGAGAAGAACTCCTTTTAAGAAAGCTTTACACAAGGAGTGCTGCATGATTGGATTTCTCATGAAATCAAAGCTGAAATTGGAAATAACAGCTAACTGAACTCTAACTGTAGAGGCTGCCCTCCTTCATGAAAAATTGTTGCTAGGGAGGATAAAATGGATTCTAAAGGAGCTGTATATGGATCTAAGCCCCGATTCGTAGCCCAAAGGGAAAACCTTTTCCATTTGCTAGAATATAGTTTCTGCATGGAAGGTTTATAGGATGAAATTAGAATGTGTTTGACCGCAGGGGATAGAGGAATACACCTGGCTATTCGTAGAACTGGAGCAGCCATGCTGTCAATTTGAGGGTGTGGATGGAGGAGTGGAACTGTTCCAACTGATGAATCAGGAGATCTGGAGATGGGTCCAGAATCCATGGTTCCTCCAAGAGGGAGGGGCACACGAAGGGAAACCAAACTTGTCGAGGCCAGGAAGGAGCAATGAAGATTAAGGAACTCCTCAACTGTCTTGCTTTCTGTATTACTTTGGGGATGAGTGGAAAAGGAGGAAAGGCATAAAAAGAGTCCTGGGGGCCAATCGTGAACTAGAGCATCCCTGGTGACATCCCCGGATGGGGAAAGAAGGAAAAATAGCTGCTGCATTTGGTGTTCAGGTGAGTGGCAAATAGATCGCAGCAAGGCTGGCCTCATCTTTGAAAGATCTTTCGCAACCATTGGATTCAGGGACCATTAATATGGCATCAGAATTTCTCGGCTGAGTTTGTGTGCTATAACAGTGGATTTCCCCGGAATATGCATTGCTATCAAGAAGCATTGAGTATCCGTCACCCATTTCCAAACTCTAAAGGCCTCTCGGCAAAGTGGGTAAGACTTGGTTCCCCCTTGCTTGTTTATGTACCACACGACAGACATGTTTGACTGAATCGTAATCTTCCTGGTGGGAAGGGAGCTGTGAAGTGCTTGCAATGCATACAGCACCACTCATTTCCAGAACATTTATGTGCAAGTGGTTCTGCCAAGTACCATGGACTGTCATTCCCAGATAAATGCCCCCCACATCCTATCTGGGAAGGGGCCGTGGTCAAAACTGCTTTCTCTTGGGGAGGAACAAGTGGAAGACCTAGAATAAGTTGTTTTGTGTGCAACCACCATGTCAGATCCTTTTTGCATGCGTTTATCAATATCTGGTGAGACAATGGAAGGTCTGCATCGACCATTTTGCAAATAGCAGCCATTGGAGAATCCTCATGTGTAGGCGAGCAAGAGGAACTAATAGGATGGCAGACGCCACAGCCCCTAGGACTTGAAGGACTACTCCGGCCTGGACTCTGTTTAGCAAGGATCTGAATTGACTGCTTAGAGATTCCACTCGTTCCTGTGTTAGCCTTAGTGACATGGTGGTTGTGTCTATTTCTGAGCCTAAATATACAATGTGCTGCGAGGGAGATAAGACTGCTTTTTGCAAGTTGACAGTGATGTCTAGACGGGTGCACAAGGATAGAGTCTCGTCCCAGGTCCTTATGAGTTGATGCTTGGTGGTAGCAGTGAGGAGCCAGTCGCCTAAGTACAGAAAAACCTGGAATCCTTGACGTCTTAGGTCAGACGATACCACTGCCATGCATTTGGTAAACACTCTGGGGGCTGTAGTGAGGCCAAAGGGCAGTGTTCTGAACTGAAAATGACTGGCTCCCAGCCGGAAGCATAAGAGTCTCCTGGAGCGCCTATCCATTTTGATGTGGTAGTACGCATCCTGGAGATCGATTGAGCACATCCAGTTGTCTTTCCCGATAAAAGGAAATATTGACTGCAGAGTGACCATTTGGAACTTCGATTTCCTTACATACTTGTGGAGCCTGCTGAGATCTAGAATTGATCTCTAGTCCAGTGACTTTTTTGGAACTAAAAAGAATAGAGAGTAAGTTCCATATCCTACTTGCTCTGCGGGGACTTCTTGGATGACCTCTGATGTTGCACGGTCTAGTTAGATGGGTAATATGTCTGGCAGAGACCGGTTTGTTGGGGGTTCGGAAATAAAGAGAATCAGATAACCTCTGGATATTATTGTGTACACCCAACGATCCTGAGGGATAGCTAGCCAGGTGCTTGGGTACAGCGATAAACGACCCCTGACTGCCTCCAGAGACAGACAATCGGGAAACCCTTCAGGGTCGATGGAAGGGACGATCAGAGAAAGCTTCTCTGTCTCCCTGATGCTGCGGACCTCCTCTGCCGCGAGGGCGGCATCTTCTATTATATCCTACCCACATTTTCCCTCCTGTATTACCCATGGGATAGGGTCTGGACGGGAGAGAGAAACGTACTCTGATGGCAGACAAGGTTTTCCCTTCCTGCTCACACCTAGTCAAAGTTTCTTTCATTTGGGGTTCAAAAAGAGATGAACCATCAAAGGGAACCTTAGTGAAGGAAGACTTGAAGGATTACTTAAAATTACAAAGATGCATCCACAAAATGTCTCCTGAGGGATATTCCTGCTGTGGCTGCCCTACACGCTCCATCTGCCGCATATGAGATCAGCCTCATGGAGGAGTTAGCTAAGGAAGTAAGGGTGGAAAAATGCGTAGAAACCTTATGCATGGAACTCGGAGATACTGAACCCTGGAGGGGGTCTCCTAACTCTTTCATTAGACCCCCTGAAGACGAGTAAAATGAGTCGGGTAATTCAGCAATCTTAATGTAAATGCAGCTGAAGAAAAAGTACGCTTCCCGTATCTACCCACCGTCCTGGACTCCTTGTTAGGAGGACGGATATTAGAAAACGTCTCAGATAATTCCTTCTTGGTGGCCGCTACCACCATAGCATCAACTGGAACTCCCTTGCTAAGGAAGGACTTGTCCTCAGGTGCTGTCAAATTTGTTTGGCCTCGTTGAGACGGCTTCCACTGAATCTAGAGAGGTCCGTGTTTTCTGTGATATGACACCCAAAAGTTGGTCATAAGCTGGTATCTACGTATATATATATTTATATATACAAAAACTGAAGAACTGACAAGAGAGATAGAAGTACAAAAAACTATTAAGTAAAACAACTTTCTGAGCATCAAGTGAAGGACAAAGACACGGAGCGTAACTTCGGTATTTAGCGCTTTCGATCTTTATTGATGTACAGATCTTCTTCAGAATGACATACTGTGCCAAGGCAAGTCAGTTAAATATTACATGTATTTAAATTAGATGGAGGAATTAACCAATAGTACATGTATTTAAATTAGGTGGAGGAATTAACCAATAGGTAATGTGAGCTGGGCTTAGTAGCTAATTT
>NC_056732.1:1104603680-1104618680 GCF_019279795.1 Protopterus annectens
GTTAAGGTAATAGAAACCTCGGGGAGTGGAATGGAATCCTCCTAAGTAGGAATAGACAAATCATGTTCATTAGAAGAGTCAGAAGAAATAGAATCCTGTTCAGAAGATTCATAATCAATGTCTTGTCCAGGCCTCTTAGGAGGAGGGGGTTGGCTACCCCTGATCAGAGTAATTAAATCTTCAGCCATTTTGATCATTTGTTTTTTAGGCATAGGGGCCTGCACATGTGGCCCAGGCGTCTTTTTTTAGACATAGACTTAGATTTTGGCCTTAGTTTTGAAGATGGCGTCGGTCTAATATACAAATCTGTAGGCTTGAAAACACCCTCAGAAGCCTGTGCCTGCACCTGCACAGCGACTCCGAACCCATCTAAGGTACAGACATCCGCGGGTTCCATAATTGAAGCATCTCGCGGCATACCGGACTCCGAATGTGTCTCAGTAGAGGCCTGCGAATCAGAAGTAGCTGGTATCAGGGGCTGCAAAAGCGCCTCACTGAGTACCGGTGAACCGGCGACTGGCTTAGGAGAAGCGTCGTCGGTTTTGGACCTCGACGGTCTGTCTCTGTCTTTTTCTTTGTGTTTTTTTTTTAGGTATTCCGGTAGATGGATTGCTAACAGACAACATTTCTGGATAGCTAAATCTTGAGCCAAAATATTTAGAAGCAAAAATATACAGACGTTTAATCGTGCATTGATTAAATTTAGCACAAAACCGACTGCAAGGCACATTGTGGTCAGGGCCTAGGCAAGGAATACAGTACAAATGAAAATCCTTATGAGGTATTTGCTTCCCACAAGTAATGCAATTATTAACTTTTACTGACATTGGTAAGGAGCAAGAAAAAGTTTCCCCAACGAGGGACTTAGCTTTTAGTTGAAGACTTCGGTTCTGAAACTCGAAAACGAAAATTTCAGGAGTCGGCCTACCAGTACTTGCGAACTGCTTCTGCTTCGGGCACCATGTGGCAAGAAAGACTGATGTAATGGTGCCGGCTGCATGTTTTATACCCCTGATGACCTGACGTCATGGAAGAAGGGACAGCAACCAACACAGGACCCAAAACTTTGTTAATCAGGCCGACTGAGGGCAACCTGCCAGCAGATTACCCCAAATGTAATGATTGCAACAGTGAAACATGAACATCCTCAAGTCAGCCAAGTTAGCTAGTTCAAATGGAGCAAGTGCTAGCATCTTTAAGATCCTAATGAGGGGCCACCACCAATTTACTTGGAGGTCTGTTGTGTAACACCCCTTCAAAAACATTTTGCCATGAAACTACACTGAAAGAGGAGAATCCATGGGCAGACGTGCTAAAATAGCTGGTAAATGTACCTTGAAAAAGGAATAAGAAAGGCCACAGAATAGGAACTCTCACAAAAAATTGTAAAACCAGAGAACTAGCCCTGAATGGGTGCTGGTTATGTTATGTTGTTGGTAGCAACTAGAAAACCTTCTTCCATTTGTTAATATGATTTTCTAGTAACAGGCTTTCTTGCCTCCATTAGTACCTGCTGCATGTCCTCAACAAACCGGTGCCTAAAAGGAATTAAAACCCTATCAATCAGGCAGACAACTTAAAAGTTGACTGATGTCAGGGTGCATCAAATACCACTATTCTTGTATGAGTAGATCCAGTCTGTGAGGAAGGTTATGGTAACTGCTCCTGGCCATTTCCAAAAGAAGGGAGAACTACAGTTGCCTAGGCCAGAAAGGAGTCACCATAATGATCTTGTGGGGATTCTTACTGGATCTTAAGTACCATGGATATTACTGAAAAGGACAGAAAAGCATACATGAGCATTTCCTTTCAAGGAAAAGAAAGGGCATCTATGCCCCAGGTCTTCTTACATGGAGAATCTTGGTTATCCAGGGAAGAGGCACAGAGAGCTACTTGAACTCACCACAGATGGATCAAATCTTCGAAGACCCCCTGACCTAGTTTCCATTTGTGAAGGTCTGCCCTAGTCTTGCTCAGCTCGTCTACGACACAGTTTTGTTCTGACTGACTGAAGGGTCCCAGTATAGTGAGACTCTACTGTGAAGCTACACCCAAGCTGCATAGGGGTTACGACCTGGTTCCTCAATGATTGCTGATACACCATGTGATTGTGGTACTGTCTGTAATGTCTTGAAGAGGTCCCATGGACCAAGGATGATTCAGAGAATTGAATGCTTTGATCAGGGCAAGCATTTCCTTGATATTAATGTGCTTGCATGTGCCCTTAGTGTCTCACACATCCTGCACTGTAATCCCTCCTGAAAATGCTCAGCAAGCGAAGTCTGAGGCTTCTGTGGTGACTGACTGCTCTGGAACAGGGAGGAAGAAGGGGAGACCTAGATTTAAGGATACTGTTATCACCACTAAATGATTTCTCTTCTGACAAACTCCAGCACCCCAGCACTGAGATTTAAAAAGACAAAGGTTGTTGACTCTGGGACCAAAGAGACTTCAGATACCACTGTATCTCTCATGTGGAGTCTTGCCAAGGGTATCATGAAGAACATAGAAGCCATGACGGCCAAAATTCTGAGGTATTCCCTTCAAAGTGACTAAAGTTTGAATGGAAAACCTTAGAAATAGATCTACTTTTTCCAATGGAAGAAAAGCTCTTTGAAGCGAAGTGTCTAGTTGACATCACAGGAGCACAGTCCTGTATGAAGGAGTCAAGAAAGACTTTTGAATATTCTCTTGGAATTCCAACTTGTATAAGAGATCTCTCACCCAAGATATATTCCTGGCACTTAGAAAAGACTCAGCAATGATAAAAAAAAAAAAAAAAAAAAAAAACATTTAAATATGGAAAAATGTGGATACCCAGTAGTCTGCCATAAGCTTTAAGTAGAGCTAGACACTACTGAACACCTTTGGTGTGCTGGACAGTCCAAATGGTAAGGCAGAGAACTGGTAATGTGAGCCAAATACACACAACCTAAAGAAACGCCTGATGTCTGGGTGAACAGGGGTGTATTAAACATCTTTTAAGTCTGGCATTACCAGGAAACTTGAAAAAGGGAAGAGGTGGTAAGGGTTTGTGAAGTGATATTTTGAATTTGGGCACGATTATAAAAAGGATCCAGAACTGGTCTCCAAGCATTCTTTCCTTTCATACTAAAAATATCTTTGAAAAAAAACCTTTCCCACCTGGGAAGGAAGAACTGGTTCTGTCACTCCTTGAGACAGCAAGTGAGAAGAATTGGTGCAAACAAGACTGCCTGACCTGGAAAATGAGGAATGACCCCACCCCACCCCAGAAAAGAAGAATTTCCTCCCACTACCATCTGTAACCTTGATGATGTAAGCTTGAGAACCCATTTGTCTACAACTACCTGTTGCCAAAAAGAAAAATAGAGATTCAGACTTTCAGGAAGAAAAAAAGCATCCAGAGTGGGAGGGGGTCACAATGTTTCTTGGATAGCCACTCAGACTTGTTGGACTGTCCCTGGTTTTGGGAGGTTCGAGGCTTCTTTTTGAAATCCTCGTCATTTTTTCTTAAACATCTGTTTACCTGTGTTTTGCTGAGACTGTTTACTCTGCTTTTTCCCAAAACCGCATGAGAGGTTAGGGAATCCCACAGAAAATTTGGGAAAGGAGGGCTGAAAAAACATTAGAGATTCCTTGGATCAGCTTACCTCTTTCATCACACTTTTTGATCACCGCTGCAGCAGATGGGCTATAAACTAAATCTCTATCCAAACAGGAATTTTAAATGTCATTTTTATAATCTGGGAGGTTCTTCCCCAAAGGGAACAGTCAATTCTTGAAAGTCTCAGGAGTGTACTCTTCGGTGGCAGTAAAGCTATGAAAGACTTGGCACCCACACCTGTCTTTTACTCAGTTCGAGCTGCCTGACAGTTTGGGCATGTCGAAGGTGCCCTGAAGCTTTGGAAGCTAACTGGCTGTTATATCCTTGGCAGGATATAATCTAAATAATTAAAGGCTACTACAGCATCTCTTCCTCATCCTCAGATTCTGAGGAACGTATCCCCGAAGAAAAATATCCTTCCTCCTTTTACCAGATTAAGCTTCAAAAACAGACACCTGTTGGTGGCTGAGGTCCTTGGATTTAAAAAAAAAAAATGAACTCCTGGGCTAGCTTAAGTAGGTCCTGTGCTGATAAAGCTAAAGAGTGGGGCATAAGCTAAGGTAAGTAAACCGGTCTGTCTGGTTTGAGCATCTGAGGTTTTGAAACCAAGGCCTCAATATGAGGGCAGTTGATCACTACTTCCATCTGGTTCCCTAAAGTTTATTTGAGCAAAATTACCAAAGTAGTAAAGCTATCTCAGTCAGTTACCACTTGAATGGCGGAACACAAAACCTGCGGAATGGATTCAGACCCAACTGAATTCAAGTGGAGGTAGAAAAACCAGTGTGGCCTCCCACCATGGCAGCCTCCCTAGGGGTCATGACAGCTCAGGCCTAGTGATCACTGGACCAGGGAGCTGTAAAGACACCTCACCTTAGTCACTGGCCGACCTGACCATGTAAGATTCTCCACCTGCAACATTCTTCTCCATTTTCTTTTCACTTCTTGAGCAAGGAAGTGGCAGAAGTCAAGACATGTGAAGAAGCCTGTGGTGCTTAGTCCAAGGGCTCAATGTTTGGTCCATGGACTCAAGGTGGGCTGCAAAGACTTTGGCCCTATGCTAAAAGGCTTTAGAAACAAACCTAGCACAATCCTGACATCTAGAAAAGTCATGCTAAGGCCTCAAACAAAACAGAGTGTAAGTCTTTATGCTGAATTTGCTTCCCACACTTAGCTATCTTAAAGCAGGTTGTAGGAAACCCTAAGAAACAAGCATTTTGATGGACTTCACACATTAGATAAAAAGGAGTAGCCCATCCGACTCCATGGCTAGAAAGAAATGAAAAGGGTGCCGATGGATGGCCCTCATACCCTGAACATCCAAACGTCAGTCCTCAGACATCCATTGGCTTGGGAATAATTTAAAGACTCTTGGAATCAGGCTAGCTGGTGGCTTCTGCGTGGCAGGAAGACCCAAGAATCAGAACTGCAGCACTGACTACGGAGATCATCATTATTGGTGTAAGAGTCTTCTCCTGTACGATATTCATCATACAGAATAACGAGTGGACTGAAAAACTAGTCAAAGCCTAATGCACTTTAAAGCTGGTCTAAGTGAACACCTGCACAGCACAGTTAATTGTACTTGTTTTCGAGAAGCAGGTTAAATCTACTATAATCTACTTTGTTTAACACAGCTATTTACTCGTAATGCATCTTTTACTCTAATCTTTCCATCTTTCTTCTCTTAATTATCACTATCCTACTATAACCCTACTACTAATGCTAAACTTAATGTTCAACTGAATTTACTAGCTAATCATTACCTTTTCTCCTAAATGCTTTTAATTCCTTTACCACGTCATAAATATATATTCATTACATATAACAATTTAAGTACAACTTCTAATATTTGTTTATTGCTTATTACTTTTACAGATGTTGAGCACTATTCCATTAAGTTATTTTCACAGCACCTTACTACTTTAAGCTGGTGAGAGAGCAGAGTGGTACAGTGAAAGCATGATGGGCCCATAATCCAGAAGGCAATGAATCAAAACCATTGTCTGCTTTGCAAAGGGTAGAAAGTTAACACTTGTCAGGTTTTCATTTAGATTGTTCAGCTACGCTTACAAGGACCTACTGGTCATTATTCTAGTATACACCAAAGAACTTATTTCTTACTGTGTTGCACAATACTACCTATAATTATTGTCCTCCAATGATTGATAATTTGTACTACTAAACCCAGGTTGTGCCTGAAAACGGTCAGTGGACCGGCTCATCTACACAGTTAAACTGCAAATTATTGCACAAAGGTATTACTGATGATTTATCAACTTAGTAAAGCTGCCCATCCATCTTTCCTATTATGTTTGATATACCACAGATGTATGTTGATTCAACTACTCTTCCTTTTAGGTACATCATTACAGCCAAAGTGTCAGAGAGCCCTTTTTGATTACTTCTAAATTACAAAATGTAAAATATGCTGAAAGCATATGGAGACCCCAAATTTTTACATGCCACTACTGGTTGTATTTACAATCGCAAGGGACACTATACTTGTGGGTCTACAGGTGTAATCTATGTAGGTAGCTATACTTCATGTTCAGCATTTTAAACTAAAGGTGGGAAGGGAATTTTGCTTGTATTTTTTGTTGAGTCTTTCGGCTTCTCCCGGTTAGGGGTCGCCACAGCGGAACTCCGGTCCGCTAATGATTGGCAGTAGATTTTTACGTGCCGAGTTGCCAGCTCTGACGCACAACCTTCAATGATGAATTCTATTTTGTTGACAAAAGTGCTTAGAAGTTCAATAAATATTTTTTCCATCCTAGTGTCAAAGAAAAAGAAGTTATGTCTTACCATAACATTCCATCTGTATTGTTGATCCTCGTTCAGTCATTACATATGGATATCGGTACTGAGCTCGGAACAGAGCCAGCCATTTTCCAAGCTCGCGTCAGCTTTAAACTCTCGAGCTAAACTCTTACCCACAATCCCCCCTCTCCCTATTACCTCAGATTGAGTTTGCAAGTCAAAGAAGGTAGAGGCTACCTCCAGTCAAATAACCTATGAGAACCGGATGGTGAGATCCACTGGAAACCACAGGAGGGGAAGGAGGGAGGGTCGTAATGACTGAACGAGGATCAACAATATAGATGGAACGTTATGGTAAGACATAACTTCTTTATCTGATATGGTTAATCATCGTTCATTCCTTACGTATGGGACAAAGTCCCCAGCTACCTCTATTTCTGGGAGGCTCTCATGGAAGGACATTCCTGAGCACCATAGAACCGAAAGATACTCTTCCCTTGGAGGCCAAATCCAATTTGTAATGATTGGTGAGGGTATGAGGCATAGCCCAAGTTGCAGCTGCACAGATGTCATGTAAAAAAGCTCTGGCATGTAAGGCAGCAGAAGTTGCCACCGACCTTGTTGAATGAGCTTTCATGGTAGTAGGCAACGAGATATTACGTTGTGTATAAATAAAGGTCACACAGTACTTCAACCATCTAGCTAATGTGACCTTAGCAACAGCAGATCCTAATCTAGGTCCAGAAAAGGCCAAAAATAACTGGTCAGATTTACGAAAGGGTTTAGTCCTGCTTATATAAAAACGGATTTGCCTGTGCATATCTAGGGTATGTAGGCAATACTCTCCTCTGTTTGAATGATTGGGAAAGAAAACTGGCAATTCACTGGCTTGATTAATGGACATTTCACAGATCACTTTAGGCAGAAATGACGGATTAGTTCTCAGAGACACTATCTCTATGAAAAATCAAGTATGGACTCTTCATACATAAGGCTTGAAGTTCAGCAATACATCTGGCAGAAGTAATAGCAACCAAAAACCAGGTTTTCCATGAGGTCGCAAGACGAGGCTGGATCGAAAGGTGACATTGTCAGAGCTTGTAGAACTAATGATAAATCCCATGGTTGAATAGGTTCTCTAAAAGGTGGCTTCAGATGATTCACACCTTTTATGAAGGTCTTGCACAATTTATGAGACATAAGAGAGGAATCTTGGACACCCTCATGAAAATTAGAAATTGCAGCCAAATGAACTCTAATGGTAGAGGCAGATAGACCTGACTGAAAAGTACAGTTGTGTAGACCTACCATAAATGTAGATGTTCGAGTGTCTTCACTGTTGCAGTCATAACTGTAGGGTGATCCTGCCGGCAGGCAGCCCGAGGTCGGCCAGAATCACAAAGTCTGGGTCCGGTGTCGGCTGTACAAGCTAGTACCCTGACGTCAGTACGCTCTGGTACATAGCCCTCAGCCGACGCCATCTTCTCCAGCCTTTCTTGCCCCAGATGTCAGAAATCCCCAATAAACCAAAAAAATGAGTCCCACAAGGAAACACAAACACACCATAAAGTGAAACAAGAGGGGATAGAAGGGAGGGAAACACCGACTGCAACAGTGAAGACACTCGAACATCTACATTTAAGGTAGGTGTACACAACTGTACTATGTTCTTCGTGTTTCACTGTTGCAGTCATAACTGTAGGGTGGAATCCCAAAGCAATGAAGAAAGGGAGGAGGCTAGATAGAAGGGGCAGCAAGAAGGCCCTGCAAAACAGCAGAGGCAAAACCTGCCCTGGTCTTAGAATACAAAGGGAGATTGTAGTGCTTGGAAAAGGTATGTACAGAACTCCAAGTGGCAGCTTCCAAGATATCCTTGGTAGGGACTCCTCTGAGAAAAGCATTAGAAGTGGCAGCTGCTCTAGTAGAATGACTTCTCACAGAACCTGGAAACTTTTTCCTATGATGAGTATAACAAAATCTTATTCCATAAGCAATCCATTTGGAAATAGTTTGTTTGGAAATAGCCTTTCCAAGAGAACTGGAGGCAAAAGAAACAAACAATTGGTTAGATTTTCTGAACTCTTTAGTCTTGTCCAGGTAAAATCGTAACTGTCTGTGTACGTCCAATGAATGCAAAATCCTTTCCCCTTTATTTTGAGGATTAGGAAAGAAGGTAGGAAGGTGAATGGTCTGATTTAAAGCAACGTTTGAAATCACCTTAGGCATGAAAGTAGGATTGGTCCTCAAGGATACTCTGTCAAGATGGAAAATTTGGTATGGCTCCACAGCCATAAGAGCTTGCAACTCTGAAACCCTTCTGGCAGAAGTCAATGCTAACAAAAGAACTGTCTTCCAGGATAAAAATTTAATATCAGAAGCCGCAGCAGGCTCAAAAGGAGGCAAAGTGAGTTTTTCCAAAACATAGTTAAGATCCCAGGCAGGAACAGGAGGGGTCCTGGGAGGCCTCAAATTCTTAGCTCCTCTCAAGAATTGTCTCACCAAAGGATGAGAAAAAACAGGAGGGTCAGTATTAAAATGAGCAGATATAGCAGAAGCATGAATCTTAATGGAAGAAAAGGAAAGGCCTTTAGACAAAAGATCTGAAAGGTAAAGCAAAATAGACGAGAGATCAGGCACAAGAGGATTAGAGCCACGGTCCTGCATCCAAATACAAAACCTTTTCCATTTAGAGGCATAGGATTTCCTAGTGGTAGGCCGTCTGGCTTCAAGAAGAACATCCAAAACTTGTTTGGGGAGCTTAGAAGAAATCAAATTTCCTTGAAGAGCCAAGCTGCCAGGCAAAGGGTCTTGAGATGAGGGTGTAGCATCTGACCCTGATGCTGGGACAGAAGAGAAGGGTACAGAGGAAGGATCCAAGGAGGTTCCAAGCACAGATGTTGTAAGGTCGGATACCAAAACTGTCGAGGCCAATTTGGAGCTATCAAGATGATGAACTTGGGCTTGTCCTGTTTTATCTTCAGTAATATCCGGGGAAGAAGTGGAAGAGGAGGGAAGGCATATCCCGAAAGGTTCCTCCAACTGAATGACAGGGCATCCACTTTCCAAGCTGTTTTGTGGAAGGACCTGGCGCAAAAGAGAGGCAGCTGATGATTGAGATGGGATGCAAACAGATCTATCTGAGGACACCCCCAAACTGCAGTTATCCTGTTGAATAAGTTGGTGTCTAGCATCCATTCGTGAGGATCCAAAATGTTTCTGCTTAGGCTGTCTGCTAAGAGATTCTGCTTTCCTGGAATGAATTGAGCCTGAAGATGCAGATTCAGACTTAGAGCCATGTCCCATAAAGTCATAGCTAGTCTGCAAAGGGGGTATGAATGAGAGCCCCCCTGCTTGTTTATGTACCACATGACTGTGGTGTTGTCTGTACGAATTAGAAGAGGCCCTGGTTGCAAAAGGGTCTTGAAGGCTAGAAGAGCATTTTGAACTGCCAACATTTCCTTCAGATTGATGTGCCAGTACAGGTGATTCTTTGTCCAGGTCCCTTGCTGGCAATTGTTTAGAAAATGTGCTCCCCAAGCATAATCCGAGGCATCCGTGGTTATGATTTGAGAAGGTTGAGGTAGACGAAAAGGCTTCCCTTCGTTTAAAGTGCACACCCTGGACCACCAAAGGAACTCCTTCTGGAGGCAGGGGATCAGAGGAATCAAAGTGTCCAGATCTTGGTAATGCTGTGACCATACACTTTTCAGGTACCATTGAAGCTTTCTCATATGAAGCCTTGCATTTGGAATTAACAGAATGCATGAAGCCATATAGCCCAGTGCCTGCAGGAATTTCCTTGCAGTGAGCTGAGTTAAGGTTGCCAAGGTTTTGAAAACTGAAGCCAGCTGTATTTGTTTTTCTGGAGTAAGGAAGGCCCTTTGTAAGGTTGTATTTAGGAGGGCTCCCAAAAATATCATTTGTTGAGAAGGAATCAATTGTGACTTTTTTATGTTCACTGAAAATCCGAGGAGGAGGAAGAGACGTTGAACAAAATCCAGATGTTGAAGTAAAAGGTCCTTGCTGTTTGCCTGGATAAGGCAGTCGTCCAAATAGGGGTAAATCTGAATCCCCTGAAGTCTGCAATAAGCCACTACTGGGGCCAGGCACTTGGTGAAAACCCTGGGCGCAGTAGATAAACCAAAGGGCAGTACAGAGAATTGAAAGTGCCTCGAGCCTGCTTTGAATCTGAGGAATTTCCTGTGTTCCTGCCTGATGGGAATGTGTAAGTAGGCCTCCTTTAAATCCAATGTCACCATCCAAGCGTCCTGGGAGAGTACTGGAAGCAGTTGTTGTAGAGTAAGCATTTTGAATTTTGGAATTTCCAAAAAGGTGTTTAACACTGAAAGGTCCAGAATAGGTCTCCATGAGTTTTGTTTTCTTGGAACCAGAAATCATCTTGAGTAAAAGCCTTTTCCCATTTCTGAGAAAGGAACAGGCTCTATGGCTCTCATGGCCAGTAGAGCATCCACTTGATTTAAGGCCTCTGCCCATTGATGTTTTGGCAGATCTGGCCAACCGATAACCCTTGGCAGAGTATGAAAATGGAATTTGTAGCCTCTTAAAATCACGTCCAGTACCGATTTGTCCTGGGTAATATGAGTCCAATTTCTGTAAAAAAGAGAAAGCTTTCCTCCGAGAGGGGCATCCAGGTAAGGGGGTCCTGAAGCCCAACCGAGAGAGTCATTGAGTCTGCTTCCTTTGAGATTGGGATCTGTCTTCTCCCCTTCTAGGTGAAGAAGCAGTCCATTGTCTGGATCTGTAAGAGGCCTGAGCTTGACCACGACCTCTGGAGCGTCTATATCTTCCCCTTTGAGGCCTGTCAGACGTGGGAAAGGACCAATTTTTGGAGGGCCAATTCCTGGAAAATCTAGGAGGCTGAACTTATAAGAAATCTTTCACAGTCTGCATAGATTTTGCCTTTTCTTCCATCTTTTTAATAACCTCTTCAGCCTTGGATCCAAATAAAACATCATGCTGAACAGGGGCATCTAAAAGTTTAGCCTTAACCTGTTCCGGCAAACTTTGTTCACGAAGCCAGGCATGTCTCCTAATAACAGTACCAGAGGCTGCGGCCCTGCAAGAAGCTTCCAAAGCATCAAAACCACAATGCAAACTATGCTTGTTCACCTGTTGCATGCAATACATCCTGCAATTCCTTATCCTCTGCACATGCTGGAAAGGTAGCAAGCTTTTGCTTCAAAACAGACAAAAGAAATTGCTGATACTTAAACATATGAAACTGGCAATTTAAAGCCCTAATAGCAAGGGTAGCAGAAGTATATACCTTTTTACCCCACCTGTCTAAGGCACGAGAATCCTTCTCGGAGGGAATAGGATTTTTGGAAGAAGCAACCTTAGCAGCCTTAGAACCCTGAGAAATAGTTTCAGGATCCACAGAAGGGTTCTTGAATAAGAATAAATGAGAATCAGGGACCCTGTAAAATCTATCAGGCTTAGAAGGAGCAGGGGGCATGGAATCAGGATTCAAATTTGCCTCAGAAAAGGCATCATCCACAATATCAAGAACAGGAGGAATAGCTAAAGGCCTGTGTTGAGGAAGAAGGAATTCCCTAAGCCTCTTCTTAGAAGCAGAATAATCCTGACCTTCCCAATGAAAATGTTCCCTCATCTCATGTAAGGTCTCCCCAAAAGAGAAATCCTCAGGCGGAGAAGCAGAGGGCAGGGAATCCCCTGCATCCGAATCCTCATAAGGAGGAAAGGAATATTCCTGATCAGAGGAAGAAACAGAAGATACAGAAGCCTGGTCAGAGGAATCCAAAGGAACATCCTGTCGAGGCCTTTTCTCTGGAGGGTGAGAACCCTAATCATTGTAAGCAAATCTTCAGCCATCCTTAGCAATTGCTTCTGTGTCTTGGGAGTAGCTTCAGAAGTAGCTGGAGCAGAAACTTTAGGTTTAACTGGAGTCTTGGACTTTGCCTTTGTCTTTGAAATGGTGATGTGAGTAGGCCTGAATACCCCCTCAGAAGCCGGTACCTGCATAGCGGTTCCGGACCCATCTAAGGGAGCGACGCCCGAAGGTCCTGCAGCAGATAAAACAATAGGCCTTGATGGCTCCCCATGGGAGTCCGTATCGGCCATCGGTTCAGAAGTGGCGGACGACAGGGGCTGCAAAAGCGCCTCACTGACGACAGCCGAACCGGACGCTGGCTCCAGCTGCGACGAATCCTGTTTGGACCTCGGAGGCCTATCCTTGTCTTTGCGCTTCTTTTGAATTCCGGTAGAATCCGACGACATTCTATAATTGAAGCGTCTGCCAAAGTAATTTAAAGCCCAGTCGTACCGACGCTTAATAGTGCGAGAATTGAACCTGGCACAGAACCGACAACAAGAAACGTCGTGGTCAGGGCCTAAGCAATGTAGACAGTAAGAGTGGAAATCTTTATGAGGTATCTGTTTTCCACACGCTATACAATTAACTTTTTCTGACATCGGAGGAACAAGAAAAAGATTCTAGCGGGTACTTAGCTTTGAGAAGAGAAGTAAGAACTTCGGACCGACAGCAAGCAAAAACGTAGATCGAAAAACGCCAACCAACAACTTGCGAGCTGCTTTCCACCGCACGGCAAGAAAGACTGGAGAAGATGGCGTCGGCTGAGGGCTATGTACCAGAGCGTACTGACGTCAGGGTACTAGCTTGTACAGCCGACGCCCGACCCAGACTTTGTGATTCTGGCCGACCTCGGGCTGCCTGCCGGCAGGATCACCCTACAGTTATGACTGCAACAGTGAAACATGAAGAACATCAGGTCGGCCAGATAGTACAGTATTATCGACACTGGTGCTAAAAAGGGGTCTACTTGTTTATCTTTCAGCCAACAGGTAAATCTTTTCCACTTGCTCAGATAAGTAATTCTAGTGGAAGACTTATGAGAAGCTATGAGAACATCACATACTGGTAAATAAAGATCATTCTGCCTGGCAATCAAGGGAATTGGAGTAACCAAGCCGTAAGCTTCAGGATGTTCAAGTTGGGATGAATCAGGTTCTGTGGGTGTGAGATCAACTCCGGGGTTGGATGGAAAATCCATGGTCGACCTAGAAGGTGAGGCCAAAGGAAGGGGAACCAAATCTGTTGAGGCCAATATGGTGCTATGAGGATTACCTTGCTCTTCAACCGACGTGCTTTCTTCAGAAACTGAGGAATGAGGGGAAAGGGTGGAAATGCGTAAAGAAGACCCAAGGGCCAATCGTGGACTAGAGCGTACCTGGGTGACTGACCCAGAGGGGGAATCTGGGTGAAGTAGTTGCTGCATTTGTAGTTGGTCGAGGATGCAGAGAGGTCGCAGCAAAGACAGCACCAGCAGTGGAATATCTCCACCGCTATCAAGGGATTCAGGGACCACTCATGAGGTTGAAGAATGCACCTGCTGAGTCTGTCTGCTATCACGCTGGAACTCACGGGAATGTGCATTGCTAGAAGAAAACGGTTGTTAGCCATCACCTATTGCCATATCCTCATGGCCTCTCAAAGGGGGTAAGATTTGGTTCCACCTTGCTTGTTGATGTACCAGACCACCGCCATGTTGTCTGATTGAACCGCAATTGCCCCAGACGGCAGCAAAGGATGGAATGCTTGCAACGCCAGAAGCACCGCCCTCAGCTCTAGAACATTTATATGCAGATGGGACTCCAGTTCGGACCAAGTGCCTTGGGCTGTCTTGTCCCTGACCCCCCCCCCCACCATCAGGGAAACGTCCGTGGTCACTGTGGCCTTGGGATGCTGGGGGGAGAAGGGGCGAGACCATTGTGAGAGACTGTGTGTCATCCACCAATTTAAATCCTGTGTCCATCTGTGGGTTACTCGAATCATGGGTGAAAGAGGATGCTGAAAAGGATACCATTGGGTGAGCAGTAGCCATTGTAGAAGCCTCATGTGAAACCTGGCCAGGGGAACAATGGTGATGGAGGCTGCCATGGAACCCAACCAGCTGTAGAACTGAGTGAGCCGTGGATTTTTCCTTTGAAAGGACTGGAATTAGTTGTTGCTTTATCCTTAGAATTCTGTGCTCTGGAATAGCAGCTCTGCAGTTTTTTGTGTCCACGATAACCCCTATGAATTCTGTCGACTGAGATGGGGTGAGATTGGATTTCTGCCAGTTTATGGTTATGCCTAGCCTTTGAGCAGCGAGGAGAGAGTATGCCAGGGCTTTTTCCAGTAGATGTCTGGTGGGGGTGGAAATGAGCCAGTCGTCAAGGTATGGAAACACCTGGAATCCTTGAAGTCGCAAGTGAGCTGTGACAACTGCCATGCACTTTGTGAACACTCTGGGGGCTGTAGAGTCCAAAAGGCAATACTCTGAACTGGTAGTGACTGGCTCCCACACAAAAGTGCAGAAATCTTCTTGATGGCCGTCCACCTTTATGTGGTAGTACACATCTTGAAGATCTATAGAGCACATCCAATTGTCTTTTTCCAAAAGTGAGAGGATAGACTGTTTTGTGACCATCTGGAATTTTTGTACTCTCATAAACTTGTTCAATACACTGAGATCCAAAATTAGTCTCCAGTCCCTGGTTTTCTTTGGCACCAAAAATAGTCTTGAGTAGAATCCGGATCCTATCTGGTCTGGAGGGACTATTTGGATGACTCTTTCTTAGCAGCTTTTCTATCTCTAGTGCTGCTTCTTCCC